>NC_067484.1:95444422-95744422 GCF_947179515.1 Apodemus sylvaticus | reverse complement strand
CTAGGGTCACCAACAGTTCCCCTTCCACTATCACATCCTTTCTTTTTATTATTATTATAACCTGCTGAATCTAGTTGCCTGCTGGAATGTTGATTGATCTTGTTGGCTTTAGAAGGCAGTGTGCTCTTACTGTCTTATGTCAAGAGGCCTCTTTTGCACACAGTTTACACAAGTAAGTCATGTTACAGTTATGTGCTCCTAGACCTGTGGATCTCTTTGCTCCCACCTCCCTAGCTTTCAGTTTGGAAATTCCAAATTACATTTATTCTATGATGTTGGCAAAGTGGTTAGAGAAGATTGCTACACACACACACACATACACACACAGTAGTTTATACATATATATGTAAAGAAATAAAATACAGGAAAATAGTAGTCTTTTGAAAAGAGGCCCAAAGCTCTGACCCTGACTGACTTGAGAGAAAGACAGACTTTGTGTCTGCCACTTGGGTGTTGAAAAGCATCAGAATTGCAGTTTTAGAACCTCTGCACCTCTGCACTTCTCCATAGGCACTTTGGATGCATATTTTCATGCCACTGTTCCCAGAATCAGATGCCCTCAGCAATCAGATCAAATCAAGTCACATTACTGTTTACTTTGATGGTGTTTACACATTACTTTCAAGATTTAAGCCTTGAAAAAGGCTTAAAAAGAAAAAAAAACAGAAAAACAAAAACAAAAAAATAGACGGTCTGACCTGTATGAAACTGACCATCGTATCTTTTCTTTCCATGCAATTATATTCTTAGTGCATTTTGTTGTAGTAGAAAAAAAATCCCATAGCTTTATATTTAGTAGAATATGAGAGGACAGGACCTTTAGTTTTGCTTTCACATGTGCTGTGTGTTACTGAAGAGGTTGAAACACCAAAGCAGATTCTCCTTGTGATAATGTCAAAGGTATATGAAGGAGAAGGGGACATTTTACAACCCACTTTTTACAGTGGCTCTCTAAGAGCAGCTAGGTTCTCAGCACACAGGGCCATGAACTGTTGTTTTTCTTGCAGTATCTCTGGTGGATCTGTTTTCTTGGTCTGGCAAAGAAGTCAGATTCTATTCAAGACACCCATGTGGGTGGCCTCTGCTCAGCATTTCCAGAAGGGTGGATCATACTGCTTTCTCTCTAGCCCCTGAGAACCAGAGGAGGGCCACGATGTTGGGGGTAGTGGTGGTGGAAGGGATGCCTAATTGGCTCTGATGAGCTCATACCCACAGCAAAACTGCTTCAACATAAGCAATTCTTTGATGGTACAGTCATTTGACTTTCAGTTACATATAGAAAAGATAAATTGTGTACTTGTTAGAAACAAAGTCCAGGGAAAGCATGGATGCTTGTGCCATCTGTGCAGAATGGTCTTTCATTGAAGGAGATTTAATTAATGAAATAGCTACAGAATAAATCACAATAGATTTTAAAAAATTCAATGTGTGACTTTCTCATTTAATAGCCATATAGGGTAAAATCTTCAATTGCTCAAACCAAAAGAACCCATCAGCAGAGAGGAAAAGCAGTATAAATTTCCAGGAACGATCATTAAGATATTACTAAACATCCAAAGTCATATATGTCAGCTTTCCAGGAGTATAACAAAATAAACTACAACAACCAGCTTAGAAAAAAAGAGAGGTTCACTGCAGCTTACAGTTCCAGAGGTTTCACTCATGGTCAATTGACCCTGTTGTCTAGGGCCTATGGTGAGACAACGGTGGTAGAGCCCTTTTCTTACTTCATGATAGTCTAGAGGCAGAGAGATGTAGGGAGAGGGGAGAGAGGAGAAAGTGCAGTGGGGGGAGAGTGAGAGAGACAGGAAGGAAGTAAGAGGGGGGATGGGGAGAGGAACAGTGACTCCTAGACTCTGCCTCCTTAAGTTTACACCACTTTGGACAGTGCTGTTGGCTGGGAATAAAGCTTTTACTTCATGGGCCTTCAGAGGATATTGCAGATCTAAATCTAGCCCAGATAAACTAACGAGAGACAAGTTCATATGGTGTTCAAAAGCTAATTGGTAGATCTGTATGCCTTAGGACATCTAAATACCGAGGATAAATTGGAAAATTTGGGCCAGTGAAGGAGAAGTTAGAAGGGAAATGTGGAGGAAACGTGCTGTTCTGTTTGCTTTCAGTAGTGTACAGTGTGTAAGTGATTGGTTGACACAAAGTTGCAGGATACATTAAAATCAACCACATTTCCTCTAATGAGACAACCATGTGGGAGTTTCAAAGTATTTCATGCAAATAGTGATGGAACTTACAGAGAATTGGAGTTGCTGTAGAAAACATCAGAAATTTCTTTTTCATTCTTGTTTACTTCATGAATTCATTTACACACACACACACACACACACACACACAATGTTTACACATTACATGACTGTGGTACCGATTTAACATATCAAAGCAGACCTGGCCATCAGGTTGTCCCAGCATCCCTCTGTCCCTACCTGTTACAGTGTATGGCTGGCTGGCATACCCTGCCCTCTACCCCTTCCTTCCCAACTCTCCAGCTGAGGGGCTGGGTTGCCCTTACCCCAAAGGCTCTTCCCTATATAATCCAGCCATTTTAGTTATACTCCCTTTTTTACCCTTTGCCCTTCAACCTGCTGTGTCTGGTTCTCCTCTCCCTTCATCTTCCCACTCTCCTCTCATGGCTCAGAGTCATGTCCACTCTGGACTCTTCCAGATGTCTCTGCCTCTGACATGCTCTCCCTTTTATTTACAATGAATCTTCCTCCACCACATGTAGGGCAGTGATGGCCTTCCCTTTATTTCTTTTTCATTCAACAATATAAAGATAAATGTTAGAGAAGTCTTGACATTCCTTAAAGTTGAATATAGACTTTTTTTTTATATGTGTAGTAATTGATTTTATGGTGTGTGGATTAGAAATGAATTAAACTATTAGTTCAAAAGAAGATAAAATTTAGGTTCACTATGTGAGTTTCATAATTCTGAATAATTGGACTAAAAATGAATGATCTCAAATTATAGTGTGGATGGCATCCTCAGTTGATGGCTGCTGGGAGAATAACGCCCTACCCGGGGGTGGGGGGGTGCTCTGAGACCTTACACAGAATCTGCTGACATATGTGTTGTGCCACATTTGGAGAACAAGTGCATGTCATTGTACTCTGTGGCATACACTTTGTTTTGCCCTGGTCAGCTTTGATTATGAGAGTGCTACATGCCATACAGGAAAGCCATGTTCAAGGAGTAAGTAATGAGCTGTGAACATCATAGGCCATGGAATTAGATTTGTGCTCCACTTAAAAATAACACAGAAAAAAACTTTGTTGGATAGACAGAAGTAGCTTAAGCAAACAAAATAAACGCAAAACTTAAAATAAAACACAAAGTCCACAAAGTAACGCTGACTATCATGGGACTCACTCTGTAGATCAGGTTAGCCCTGAACTCAGAGTCTCACCTGTCTCTGCCTCCTGATTAAGATATTAAGGCTAGGATTAAAGGCATGTGCCACTACACCCAGCTCTAAATTTGTTTTTATATTTGAGGAAAATAGTTTTGTTTTTCCCTGTCTTTGTCTTACCCCGCTCCTTTCCTGTATCCTGTAACTTCCCCCAAACATTTTGCTTCTGAAGAATTGGGGGGCATATTCTTAGAAATCTTCTCTGGAAATACCATGTCATTAAATTTAATTTCACAGATACTTCTTAAAAGATTTTATTTTTAACTATGTATATGTGTCTCTGAAATTACAGGTAGCATCATTGTGCATGCTGGGAACTAAACTCTGATCTCTACAAAAGCTGAAAGCACTCTTAACTGCTGAGCCATCTCTCCAGCCCCTCATAAAGATTTCTTGTATTTTCCATTGTTGTCCTTTAGACTCAAAAACTTTATGTACATAGTTTCATTGACTATAAAGATGGCACGTTAGTTTTACGTTTAACTTCAACTTCATCAGCATTTTCATCTTTCTGTGACTGGGCCAGCCTCTCACTATAGATTCTAGTCTGTGAGTCAGTGATCTCTAAAGTATAGTATAATGTGTTTATCATCATCTCAGAGACACTGAGGTCATAATGCTGTTTACTGCACTGAGCAACACAGTGTTTGTGTACAGCTTATAAAAATTAATACCTACACTTTGAAGAATGCCTAGTCATTACTTTGCTTCTGAAAAGAATGCTTGATCAAAGTTTGTAGAGCACTGTCCTTTGTTCTTGGGCTTCTCTTTCCCACCATATCTTTTATCTCTACAGCAGCCACTGTGTGGACCACTGGTTCTCCTTCCCTTTAACTGTACCATAAGGCAGAGGGAATGCAGGCATGCATCAGAAGCCAAGAGCACCTCAGAGCTCTTGAGCAAAAACGCACTTACCCTAAAACCAGAGTACAGCTACATATTCAGAGCCCACTTCTAGCCATAATATAAATAAGAGACCCAAGAGAATATTTAAATAGAAACAACAAAAAGTGAGAGTGACTAACCAAAAACTGTGAAAATGGGGGCATGGGTTTGCTTTCTTTCATATTAGACCTTTGGAGTTTTTGTTGGTTTTTTATTTTTATTTTTTTGTTTCTTTTCCAGCTGTCAGCAAATAGATGTGTCCATCTTTCCAAATTTGAAGAGTTTAAACAGTTGAAAGTCAATTGTATAATCAAGTACACAGTGTTTGCACGGTCACAAAAAATCCCTACTTCAAGGACTTTCCACATAGTGGGAAGAGACCATGCACAGAGGTCATGTGTGCATATACATGCACACATGCAAATATGAGCCAATCTTGTTTTGTTAGTAAAAAGTGTGTACTATCAATGTCTAGACTAAACAACCCCTTGCAAGACTTGTTCCTTTGAGGTCTATCTCTCCAGAACTATGTAGAGAAGTGATTCTCAACCTGGGGGTTACAAACCCTTTGGGGGTCAAACTACCCTTTCACAGGGGTCACATATCAGATATCCTGCATTTCAGATATAATTTTTAAAGATTTATTTATTTATTATAATCAGACGCTCCAGAAAAGGGCATCAGATCTCATTACGAATGATTGTGAGCCACCATGTGGTTGCTGGGATTTGACTCAGGACCTTTGGAAGAGCCAGTGCTCTTAACCACTGAGTCATCTCTCCAGCCCACATATCAGATATTTACAGTTTAAAAATAGTAGCAAAATTACAGTTATGAAGCAGCATCAAAAATAATTTTATGGTTGGGGTCACCACAACATGAGGAATGGTATTAAAGGGTCACAGCATTGGGAAGGTTGAGAGCCACTGTAGAGAAACATCTTATAAATACCAGTCCATGAGTTTGGAGAAAGCAGAAGTCACTCTGGGATGGAATGCTTCAAATTTCACAAGCAAAATAAAACTTGAACTCCAATAGGACTGAGGTGTGTGCAAAGAGGAAAGGACAGAAACACACAAACGTAATAGTTCAACTTCCCTAGCTGAGGGGCAACTGTTCAAGTGGATGATAAACATGAACATGGATTTTCCTATTCACTTCCCTAGCTGCTTTGTTAGGCCAAGCTTAGGTATTTGCCCAAGTAGGCAGAGTCTCTGTCTTGTTTATCTAATACTGGGATAACTAGAAGGGCCACTGGAGATGTGAAAGATTGGTCATTGGTCTATCCTGTCACTTAACAGAGGCAAAGCATCTCTACTATCAAAACCTGAAATTTGAGAGTCTTCAAAAATTGGGAAATTCTTGAACACTGGCATGACATCACACATAGAAGATTCCATAGATGACCTCAAGTGAGGGGTCACCATCAAAACATGGTGCTCCTAAATCCCATGTAGCATCGCCTTTAGGCTCTGTGTATAAGTGCATCTGAAGCATGAGTAAACTGAACATAGATCCCATCTTTAAGATAACTTGTTAAGGGCCTGGAGAGACGGCTCAGTGGTTAAGAATAATGACTGTTATTCCAGAGGACCGTGGTACAATTCCCAGGATTAACAGGCAGCTCACAACTCTCTGTGACTCCAAGATCTGGCAACCTCACACAGACATGCATGCAGGGAAAAACATACCAATGTGCATAAAATTAAAATAAATAAAAAATTTAAAAAGAGAACTCAAGTATCTGCAATTATTCTAAAATTCTAAAAATAAATCTAATCACAAACACTCATTGTCCCAAGCATTTTAGATATGAAGTTTTCAAACTGTATAGCCTTTGTCTGAGAAGCATTGGCCCTATTTCTCTATGGAAGCAAGAAAGGAAGGGTATAAGCAGCTGTCCTTATGACACAGTCCTCCTGCCTTGTGTGAAGGGTCAGACCTGTTGCTAGGGAAGTTGCAGCAGCCACATCAGAAAATGGGATGAGGGTCACCATGCAAATTGACTGAAAATGAGGGAAAGGACAGAGAAAACTCTAGAAATGGATATGTTTACCTTGGAACACATTATTGGAGACAACAGTGGTGCATTTTGAAAACCACAGAGAGACATCATAATTGAAGTTTTGAATTGATGATCTGTTTCATAAATAAATATTGAAAAGATGAAAACAGCCTCAGTAGACAATGGAAGAAAGAAACTGTGGCAGAAGTTTCACTCCTTTGTAACCTCTTTTGTCAGGCATTATATGGAGACTCATGTCCTTACTATAAAGAAATATAATACTACATTCTGACTCAGAAATCTTTGTCTAAAGAGAATTCTTCTTGGTCTTTAGTAATGTTCATCAGAGTCTATTATTTTTTGAGATTAGTATCTTACTATGAAGCCCAGACTGGCTTAAACTCACTTCAGTGTCCTCCTACTTCCTTCTCTTGAGTGCTTTGTTAACAGGTGTGTCTGGCAGAATTGCTAACATGTGCTTGCATGCATGCACGCATGTATGTGTAGATGCTTGCGTGTGTACATGCTCCATGTTTTCTGTTCCTTGAATGTTCACACATCTGATGAATATCAAGCACTGAATGGATTAGTTGTATACCTAATGGGTAATAACTTGAAGGAAACAAAGAAAAGCTTACGGCATTCCCAGATTTTAGGAAACTTACAAGGGCCTCCATATATAACCTAGGCTGGTCTCAAATTCATGGTCCTGGTGTGTCAGCCTCCTGAGGTCTGGGATTACAGGCATGGTCCTCCACCCCTGTTGGTAATACATGGCAGGGAAGAAGAAAGATTAAGCAGAGAAGTCTGCACTGCATTGCGAATGTGATAGCTCATCAATAGGAAAGGAGAGACAGAAGGTGCACTTTTGGTTGAGGCAGAATATAGCAGCCACTTTTGGCTCAGAACTAACTGTTCCCAGCTCCTTTATTTCCTTTATTCCTTCCCTGTAGTTGTAGCCTGTGGACCCACCATTAAGGGCCTCATCACCTAACTTCAGGTATGGCTTGTGTTCAGTTTGTGGCTTCTAAAAGATCCAGTGAACATTAGTAGCATGGGGTCATCAGGAATTCTGGAGTGAGGATCTGGGATCCTCTTGTAGCTCCTTGGCCTTCTTTTTATGAAGTAAGTTAAATATGATACATATGTGAAGTATTGAATGTAAAACACAAATGTTCACTTTGGATTTGGATATTTAAAAGTCATAAATAGTTGGCAAAAATATAGACTGTATTAAAATTTGGGATGAGTTATAGCTCCATGATATAGTACCACTTATGTTTGAGATGTACTCCCCACTCAGAAGAGGAAGATTCAGAAAAGTGAATTATTAATTCATATATCAGCCTGAGCATTAACAGCATGAGTTTTGTGCTGGCAATCTTACAACATCTGAAATCACTCAGTGCTGTTCTTTAAATATTCAATAGACTATATCTACAATCAAAAAAAATTTTTAATTTTTTTTGTGGTTCACTCTTTTCTTTTGAAATTTTTATTAAATAACATTTATTTTAAAATATACACTCAGTATTGACTTTATTATTATTTTTTTGATTGGATATTTTCTTTATTTACATTTCAAATGTTTTCCCCATTCCAGGTCTCCCCTTCAGGACCCCCCCCCCATCCAATCCCCCTTCCCCCCCCCCCCCCGCCTCTATGAGGGTGCTCCCACCCACACATTCCCATCCTCCTGCCCTGGCATTCACCTATACTGGGGCATCGAAAACCCTCAGACCCAAGGGTTTCTCCTCACACTGAAGTCCAACAAGGCCATCCTATGCCACATATGTAGCCAGTGCCATGGATTGCTCCATATGTATTCTTTGGTTGGTGGTCCAGTCCCCGGGAGCTGGGGGAGGGGTCTAGCCTGTTGTCACTGTTGCTCCCTCCATGGGACTACAAGCCCCCTCAGCTCCTTCAGTTCTTTCTCCAACTCCTCCCTCCATCGGAGATCCCCTGAACTCAGTCCAATGGTTGGCTGTGAACTTCCGCCTCTGCATATGTCAGGCTATGGCAGGGTCTCTCAGGAGACAGCCCTATCAGGCTGCCATCAGCAAGCACTTCCCAGCATCCAAAATAACATCCAAGTTTGGTGTCTGTATATGGGATGGATCCCCAGGTGGGGTAGTCTCTGGATGGTCATTCCTTCAGTCTCTGCTCTACACTTTGTCTCCATATTTTCTCCTGTGAATATTTTGTTCACCCCTCTAAAAAGCACATCTTGAAGCATGCACATTTTGATCATCCTTCCTCTTAGGCTTCATATGATCTGTGAATTGAATCTTGAATCTTGGGTATTCCAAACTTTTGGACTAATATCCACTTATCACTGAGTACATACCCTGTTTGTTCCTTTGTGATTGAATCACCTCACTCAGGATGATTCTCAAGTTGCATCCATTTGCCTACAAATTTCATGAAGTCATTGTTTTTAATAACTGAGTAGTATTCCATTGTGTAAATGTCCCACATTTTCTGTATCCATTCCTCTGTTGAGGGACATCTGGGTTCTTTCCATCTTCTACCTATTATAAATAAGGCTGCTATGAACATAGTGGAGCATGTGTCCTTATTACCAGTTGGAACATCTTCTGGGTATATATCCAGGAGTGGAATAGCTGGGTCTTCAGATAGTACTATGGCCAGTTTTTTGTTTGTTTGTTTGTTTGTTTGTTTGTTTGTTTTTCCGAGACAGGGTTTCTCTGTGTAGCCCTGGCTCTCCTGGAACTCACTCTATAGACCAGGCTGGCCTCGAACTCAGAAATCCACCTGCCTCTGCCTCCCAAGTGCTGGGATTAAAGGCGTGTGCCACCACCACCTGGCTTACTATGGCCAATTTTCTGAGTAACCCCCAGACTGATTTCCAGAGTGATTGTACCGGCTTGCAATCCCACCAGCAATGGAGGAGTGTTCCTCGTTCTCCACATTCTTACCAGCATCTGCTGTCACCTGAGTTTTTGATCTTAGCCATTTTTGATCTCTGACTGGTGTGAGGTGGAATCTCAGGGTTATTTTGATTTGCATGTCCCTGATGACTAAGGATGTTGAACATTTCTTTAGGTATTTCTCAGCCCTTCGAGATTCCTCAGTTGGGAATTCTTCATTTAGCTCTGTGACTCATTTTTAATAGGGTAATCTTGAGTTCTTTGTTTATATTGGATATTAGTCCTCTTTTGGATGGAGGATTGGTAAAGATCTTTTCCCAATCTGTTGGTTGCCGTTTTGTCCTATTGACATTGTCCTTTGCCTTATAGAAGCTTTGCAATTTTATGAGGTCCCATTTGTCAATTCTTGATCTTAGAGTATGTCATTGGGCTTCTGTTCAGGAACTTTCCCCCTGTGCCCAAGTGTTTGAGACTTTCCCCCACTTTCTCTTCTATTAGATTCAGAGTGTTTTTATGTGTTTTAGCTCCTTTGTCAAAGATCAAATGACCATAGTTATGTGGGTTTATTTCTGGGTCTTCAATTCTATTCCATTGATCTACATGCCTGTTGCTGTACCAATACCATGCAGTTTTTAATCACTATTGCTCTGTAGTACTCTTACACCTTTCTTGAGGTCTGGGATGCTGATTCCCCCAGAAGTTCTTTTATTTTTCAGAATAGATTTGACTGTCCTGGGTTTTTTGTTATTCCAAATAAATTTAAGAATTGCTCTTTCTAACTCTATGAAGAATTGAGTTGGAATTTTGATGGAGATTGCATTGAAACTCTAGACTGGTTTTGGCAAGATGGCCATTTTTACTATATTAATCCTGCCAATCCACGAACATGAACCATACCTGGGGTGAAGTCTACTTGATAGTGGTGAATGATTGTTTTGATGTGTTCTGCCATTCGGTTTGTAAGAATTTTATTGAGTATTTTTGCATCAATATTCATAAGGGAAATTTGGTCTCAAGTTCTCTTTCTTCGTTGGATCTTTGTGAAGTTTTGGTATCAGTGTAACTGTGGCTTCATAGAAAGAATTGGGTAGTGTTCCTTCTGTTTCTATTTTGTGGAATAGTTTGAAGAGTATTAGTATTAGGTCTTCTTTGAAAGTCTGATAGTTTTCTCTTTTAAACATATATGGTCCTGTGCCTTTTTTAAAAAAATTTTTGGGGTTGGGAGACTTTTAATGACTGCTTCTATTTCTTTAGGAGTTATGGGACTGCTTAGATGGTTTATCTGGTCCTCATTTAAGTTTGGTATTTGGTATCTGTCTAGAAAATTGTCCATTTCATCCAGATTTTCCAGTTGTGTTGAGTGTAGGCTTTTGTAGAAGAATCTGAATTTTCTCAGTTTCTGTTGTTATATCTCCCTTTTCATTTCTGATTTTGCTGATTTGGATACTTGTTAGTCTGGCTAAGGGTTTATCCATCTTGATGATTTTTTTCAAAGAACCAGCTCCTGGTTTTGTTGATTCTTTGTATAGTTCTTTTTGTTTCTGCTTGGTTGATTTCAGCCCAGAGTTTGATTATTTCTTGTTGTCTACTCCTCTCTACTCCTATTTGCTTCCTTTTGTTTTACACCTTTCAGGTGTGTCATTAAGCTGCTAGAGTATCCTCTATCTAATTTCTTTTTGGAGGCACTGAGAGCTATGAGTTTTCCCCTTAGCATTTCTTTACTTCTGTCCCATAAGTTTAGGTATGCCCTGCCTTAATTTTCATTAAATTCTAAAACGTCTTTAATTTCTTACTTTATTTCTTCCTTGATCAAGTTATCATCGAGTAGAGCACTGTTCAGCCTCCATGTGTTTGTGGGCTTTCTGTTTTTGTTACTATTGAAGACCAGCCTTAATCCGTAGTGATCTGATAGGATTATTTTAATTTTTTTTATATCTGTTGAGGTCTATTTTGTAACCAATAATATAGTCAATTTTGGAGAAGGTACTATGAGGGGCTGAGAAGAAGTTATATTCTTTTGCTTTAGGATGAAATGTTCTATAGATATCTGTTAAATCCATTTGGTTAATAACTTCTGTTAGTTTCACTGTGTCTCAGTTTAGTTTGTGTTTCCCTGATCTGTCCATTGATAAGAGTTGGGTGTTGAAGTCTCCCACTATTATTGTGTGAGGTGCAATGTGTGCTCTGAGATTTAGTAAAGTTTCTTTTATGAATGTGGATGTCCTTGCATTTGGAGCATAAATGTTAAGAATTCAGAGTTCTTGGTAGATTTTTCCTTTGATGAAGTGAGTATGAAGTGTCCATTCTTATCCTATTTGATAACTTTTGTTTGAAAGCTGATTTTATTCAATTTTAGGATGGCTACTCCAGCTTGTTTCTTGGAATGATTTGCTTGGAAGTTTTTTTCCAGCCCTTTACTCTGAGGTGTAGTGTCTGTCTTAGACACTTAGGTGTGTTCCCTGTACGCAGCAAAAAGCTGGGTCCTGTTTATCTAGTCTGTTAGTCTTTGTCTTTTTATTGGGGAATTGAGTCCTTTGATGTAATGAGATATTAAGGAATAGTGATTGTTGCTTTCTGTTATTTTTGATGCTATTTTTATGTTTGTGTGGCTATCTTCTTTTGGGTTTGTTGAAAAAAAGATTACTTTCTTGCTTTCTCTAAGGTATAGTTTCCCTCCTTGTGTTGCCGGTTTCCATCTATTATCCTTTGTAGGGCTGGATTTGTGGAAAGATATTGTGTAAATTTGGTTTTGTCATGGAATATCTTGGTTTCTCCATCTATGGTAATTGAGAGATTTGCTTGGCATAGCAGTCTGAGCTGGCATTTGTGTTCTCTTAGGGTCTGTATGAGATCTGCCCAGGATCTTCTAGCTTTCATAGTCACTGTTGAGAAGTCTGATGTAATTCTGATAGGTTTGCCTTTATGTTACTTGACCTTTTTCTTTTACTGCTTTTAATATTCTGTCTTTGTTTTGTGCATTTGGTGTTTTGACTATTATGTGATGGGAGGTATTTCTTTTCTGGTCCAATCTATTTGGAGTTCTTGTATGTTAATGGGCATCTCTTTCTTTAGGTTATGGATGTTTTCTTCTCTAATTTTGTTGAAGATATTTACTGACCCTTTAAGTTGGGAATCTTCTCTCTTCTATACCTATTATTCTTAGGTTTGGTCTTCTCATTGTGTCCTGGATTTCCTGGATGTTTTGGGTTAGGAGCTTTTTGTATTTTTCATTTTCTTTGCTTATTGTGTCAATGTTTTCTATGCTATGGTCTGCACCTGAGAGTCTCTCCTCTATCTCTTGTATTCTGTTGGTGATGCTTGCATCTATGACTCCTGATGTCTTTCCTAGGTTTTCTATCTCCAGGGTTGTCTCCCTTTGTGATTTCTTTATTGTTTCTATCTCCATTTTTATATTCTGGATGGTTTTGTTCAATTCCTTCTCCTGTTTGCTTGTGTTTTCCTGTAATTCTTTAAGGGATTTTTGTGGTTCATCTTTAAGGGCTTCTAGCTGTTTACTTGTGTTCTCTTGTATTTCTTTATGGGAGTTATTTATGTCCTTCTCAAAGTCCTCTATCATCATCATGAGATGAGATTTTTAATCAAAGTCTTGCTTTTCTTTTGTTTTGGGCTATCCAGGGCTTACTTTGGTGGGAGAACTTTTTTCTGATGATGCTTTTTTTCTGATGGTTTCTGTTGCTTATGTTCTTGCTCTTGCCTCTTGCTATCTGGCTATCTTTGGTGTTAGGTGGTCTTGCTGTCTATGACTGTGGCTTTTCTTGCCTGCAAGCATGTTGTCAGTACTCCTGGGAGACCAGTTCTTTTGGGGAGGAATTTGGGTTTGGAGAGCTGTGACACAGAGTCAGTTCTGGGGCACAAATGGAAACCAGAAGGATCCTGCCCCCAGCTATTCCTTGGTTCCTGTGTCCTGATGACTCTGGGAAGGTCCCTCCTGTGCCAGGAATTTGAGCAGAAGTGGTGGTCTTACCTATGCTCACAAGTGTGACAGCAGTCCTGGGAGAACAGCTCTCTTCTGGCAGTATTTGGGTATGGAGTGCCATGACACAGGATCGGCTCTGGGTGCAGACAGAAACTGGAAGGATCCTATCCCAGACTGCTCCTCAGTTCCTGTGTCCTGAGGGCTCAGGGCAGAGCCCTCTGAGCATGAGGGGTGTTCATACCTGCGCTCACAAGCATGTCAGCACTCCTGGGAGACCAGCTCTCTTCTGGCAGTATTTGGGTATAAAGTACTGTGACTCAGGATCAGCTCCAGGCACAAATGGAAACCTTTTTTAATTTTTTAAATGTGGGTTTTTTTTTAAACATGATAACCTAGCACATGTGTCAGCTTATCCCTTTCATAATTTTTTAAAACTCAGAATGTGACATGTAATTCTAATATGAATTGTAATTGACGATGTATATGTAACATACATACATGTATATACTGTAAATTTTTAAGGTGTATTTCTTTGGAAATATGTGTGCTGTGTGTTGATCAGTCAGAGCTTTAAGCTCTGTTTCCTGGGTCTATTTTATTAGTTGAAGAATGAGAGATCATTTCTGTCCTTGAACTTGCAGCTCACAGAATCTATTAAGTGAACTAATATATGCACTATGAACTTTGAACTTTGAAAAGTACCTGGCCATAAGTGCATGCTGCTGCTGTTACTATTATTTCTCCAAAGTCTATCCTTTTAACTCAAATGCTGCTGCATGAAGTTGATTCAGGCCACACCAGAATAGTGTACCACTGGGCTCCTTTCCTCTCCTTTTTAATCTACTTGGAATAGTATATACACTAAAGGGAATTATCCCAACCAGCTTTCCACAGAGCAGATGACTATACTCAGTTCATTTTCAACACCCCCACAGTGAAAATTAGTCTTCAAGTGAAGAGAAAAGAGACTATAGGAAAAGATTTGAAAAAAACAAACTAGGTTAAGTCAAGAGTCATGGGACAGATCAAAATGGGGCAAAAGACTTTCAGAGCACTGAAGATTGTGTGCAGGTGGTCTCCCTTTTATCTTGAGTCACCTGATTTCTTTCAGCTGTGAACATGTCTTCTATGGCTCAGATGGAAGACCCCGATCTTTATGTTTCATAGCCTGTACAGTGAATGCAGGATTGGAACTTAAATTGGGTCTTTTGCTGTCCTAGCATCAACATTTAATGGAGCTGTTGCCTAAAACAGAAAGTTCTATAAGAGAGGCCCTGATGTGGGACATATTGCTCTGTCCCATGGTTTCTTCTCAGTAACTGTTGCCTCTCTTCCCCACTTTGGCTGTCACTTCCTCCAGAGTTTTTCTTTGTGTCAGTTGCCTCTCCCCTTAAATTCTAACATTTTGTTTTGAGTTTTGTCATGAATAATGAACTAGGAATGTGTGAAAAACAGATCTTGTGCTGTTTATCTTTTTTTATGGCAAAGTCGTTATTGACAGGTACCTATAACATTTGATATATATATATCAGTTTGTGACTCTGCCATATGAGACACTTGAGTAGAAAGAATGAGCCTTCATCTCAATACACTTCACCTAGATATAGATAAGTGGAGAACACATGCCCTATTATCACAGGGCAACACAGTTCCTTTCATGGTTGTCTAAAGGAAGGCAGCTTATATTCTTGGATATCTTTAAGAGTAACTTTTGACTGGATGGCTCCTGGGAAGGCTGGGCATGCAGCCTACAAACACAAATTCAACAATGATGTAATATCTAGACCAAGTCTGTATTTATGGATTTAGTTTTCAGAAAGCCACCTTTTCCCTCTATTATCTATTAAATTATCAGATAACTGCCCAAGAAGACCCCTTATCTTGTACTCAGGAAGAGGAGAGTCTACTTGAGCATATGTTTTCAAGATTTTAAAGTGTATCTGTTGATTGGAAGTATGCATATTATAATCCTTACATCATATATATAGTAAACAGTAACATTCAAACCAAAATAATTTGACAACTTCTAATATTAAACATATAATAATTCTAACAACAAAACACCCAAACTGCTATTTACCAGGGATGACTTAAATTTAGGCAATATCCCAATTTGTAGATATGAATAATCCAACTTTAAGATTGTAGAAGATTCTCTAATTGTAGAAGTTTGCTCTGTCACTGATTTGGCACTTCCTGTTGACTCTGATGTTCCCTAGAGACAGAACTTCAAACTGTCTACATACTAAACTCTGATCAGTGTTCTGGAGTCAGCCTACCAATAGCAGCTTTGTGCCTTCAGCTGAGTGTACTTACCAAAGTACTGTTCTTGCAGTTTTCCCCAAATTTCATAATCTCCAATATCAGGGTAACCTCTTCTGCTAGTCTCAAATCTGCTTTATGTTCCTTTCAGGTCACCAGATAACATAGGTGACACAGAACAGAATTTTAACCACAGGGCACGTTAATGGAGCCAAATAACTTGGCCAAGAAGTAGTGTTATGATCAAGAGTTGATGGCCAAGATGTTACTTGTCACACCATATACATTAGTCATGGATTCTAACTTAAATTTTGTCCAGAGACAGCACAGACATATGGAAAAGGAAAGGGACAAGGTGAATAGTTAAGAATATCTGGCTGCCAGAAACACAATCAGACTATTATGGACATTTGCTTCATACAAGATAAAGTTTCTGACATGTGTTTTCAGGACATTCTTTAGGTTGACCCATCAAAAAGAGTATTCATTATCTTTCAACACTTCTTGTGTTTTGACAAGATGTAAACTCGATATAATGTTAGGATCCAAATGTTGAAGGTACTGAGATTTTTTTTTTTTAGAAGTGGGCAAAATTCTGAATGCTTTCCTTACTTACCTCTGGATATTCAGAGAAAGCCAATGTATAAAATGTGTGTGTGTGTGTGTGTGTGTGTGTGTGTACCCACTACACAGAGAGACAGAGACAGAGACTTTTGTTTTTCATCCTTTTCTAAGTTCAACAGAATTTTATTTTAGTGGCCTTAATAGAACATGCATTGGCGGTAAGAGAGTAGACTTTTATAGAATTCATATATGTTTTTGCATGTGTATGTGTGTATCTACTGAGGCTAGAAGGACATACTGGATCTCTTGGAGCTAGAATCCCAAATGCTTGTAAACTGCCCTGTATAAGTTGCTGTGTCACCTGAATGCTCCTCTGACAGAGCAATAAAAACTCCTAGACCTCTTCATCTTCAAGTGGGTTTGGTGCTAAAATCTTTAAGAAACTCAGAATCTAGAGCTGGGTGGATATCTCAGTCAGTAAACTGCTTGTCTCAAGAATAAGATAACCTGAGTTTAATCCTAGAAGCCATGAAGAACACACACACACACACACACACACACACACACACACACTGCTTGATAGCCCTCTTTTATAATCACAGATCTGTTGAGGTAGAAACAGGAGAATCCCTAGGGTTTGCTGGCTAAACAATCTAGCCTAATCTGGAAGTTATAGGCCAATGACAGATTTTGTCTTGAGTAGATGCTTAGGGCTGAACATATGGCTCAGTGTTCAAGAACATTGGCTACTCTTTCAGAGGTCCTGAGTTTAATTCCCAGCAATCACACAACAGCTTACAACCATCTATAATGAGATTTGATGTCCTATTCTGATATGCTGGTGTACAGAGGTATATGCAGACAAAGCACCCATATACATAAAATATACAAACAAATCTTTTTTTTAAAGAGTAGATGATCTTATCTTGAGGATGACTTGAACTCTAGCCTCCACTTGTACATGTTCACACATACATGCACACATGTGCACCTGAAACATATTAAATTAGCACACATGTACACATGAAATCCAACAAGAGAAGTATAATGAAGAGAATTGTAATATCAAAAGTAAATACAAAATAAACACCCCAGTGCTGCTAGTTAAAGTGAAGAAGTTGAGACAACAGATGCTTGACATCTAAGAGGAGAAAATGGTAAGAGCCCTGGAGTGGGGTCAAGTAGGTGACTCATGGAGCTGGCAAGTGAATATATGGATAGTGACAGGGAAATAACAGGGGGAAAAACCCCTTACAAAGTCATTGGGTTGAAGTGGGTATAAGATCAAGGTAACTGGTGTGTTTTAGTTGGTGAGAATGGGCTTTTTCAAATATGTGCTTTTAGTGTCTATTGTGATGATGATTAAATGGTCATTAAAATAAATGGAGATGGGTATTATCTTAGGATTTATATTGCTATGAAGAATCACTCACCATGACCACAGCAACTTTTATAAAGGAAAGCATTTGATTGCGCTGGCTTACAAGTTCAGAGGTTAAGTCCGGTGGCACACAGGCAGACATGGTGCTTGAGAATTAGCTGAGAGTTCTATATCCAGAGCTAAAGGTAGCAGAGAGAGCAAGTGGGCCTGGCTTGAACATCTGATATCTCAAAGCCCACAGTGACACGCTTCCTCCAACAAGACCATATCTCCTAATAATGCCACTCCCTATGGGTCTATGTAGGCCATTTTCATTTAAACCACCATAGATATCTGTTGCTACTTTGTTTCCAACCCAATTCCCCCGGTAAAAGAAATCTCAACTCAATCAGTAACAAAACAAACTATAAGTCTTGATTGGGCAGATCTCCCACTACACTACTCTATTTCTATCTGTACTATCCCATATAACTTGTGGTTTCTCCAGGCCAGGAGCTTCTCTGTAGAAACCTCTCTGTAGCTCCTCTCTCTTGTTGATACTCCATAGCTCCTCCCCCCTTCCCCCACCTCACCCCGTGATCCTTTTCTCCTCCCCCAAACTCTCAGCCCCTCCCCCTTCCTCCTGCCCAATCATTGGCTCAAGCCTTTATTTGAAGAGTTATGGTGGGGAGAAGATTCACAAGGCAACTCCTCTTCTGCAGGCCCTCTGAGGAGTGTAATTAGCATCAAAATACAAGCCCAGAGCTATCCACAACAGATATCTAGAAGGAATTTGACATTAACTGTTATGTCACATCAGGCAGAGACTGCAACAGGCAGAGCTTATAGGAATATTAAGGAAGAGATCTCTTGAAGAAGTGGCCTAAAGAGAAAGTGGTCTAGATGTGGCTGCTAAGAAGGCATGCAGGTGTGGTAAACATGGACTCTAGGCTGGGTCGTAAGTATGAAAACAAATCATTAGCCCCAGTTGTGGAGAGCTGCCATAAAAAGGTGTGAGCTGCGTTCATCTTTGGGATAATCATCAGTTTTGTGTCTTCAAATGATGCCTTGAAATGTTTGAATATTTCTTACCACCTCTTATCAGTAGAAAGTCTACATTTTAACAATCCCTTTTCCCTTTTCGTAGTGAAAGTGGCTTAGTGATTTTGGGGAAACCTTTTAGTGGCAATATATTATTAGGAATAGAAAGATTGGCCTTACTTTTTGATTTTTTGGTTGATTTGTTTAAAAAATTCTTTAGCCTTTTACATGTGAATACTATATTTACACCATTGCTCTCATTCCCTCTCCCTTTGCAATTCCTCCTGTGTCTACCTAAGCCCTTCAAATTCATGACCTCTAGCTTTTAAATTTGTGTTACATATGTCTGTCTCTGTTTACTTGACTATCAATTTATCTGTCTATATCATTAGTTATTTATCTAATTAGCGATCTATCTATCATCTGTCTACTCACACAGGTATATGTGAATTCAGCCTACTAAGTCAGTTTATCATTGCTTATATATGTATTTGTTTAGAGCTGCCCCCTGGGGATTAGATATCATATCTGGGTGGGGTCATAGCTTGTCCCTGAAAATTGCCTCTTTGTCTCTCAGCAGCCATTTTGCCTGATGTTCTTCATTTGGGGAAGGACCCTGTAAGATTTGTTCCCCCACGACCCTCGTCCACACTGGCATGTCAAATGCTGGTATTGTTGTGCAGGTCTTGTATATGCCACCATACTTTTGAAGTTTCGTGGCTATAGCTTTTCTGTCATATATGAAAGACACCATCTCACAGCATGCATCATTATACTCTGGCTCTTACAGTCTTCCGCCTCCTTCCATGACTTCCCTGAGCCTTAGGTGTAGAGGTTGCCACATTGTTTATCACTGGAGTTGAGCACTCCATGATCAGTTAAAAAATAGAGAAAGAACGCTTAATGAATTTTCTTATCATACCACACAGGGGCCAGGCTAATTTTTCTATATTATCCCAATCTTAGTATATATGCTGCTAAAATGAGCACTTATAGATTTGCTTAATAATGAAGTCTTGGGCATCTCATGTTGACCCTCATGTAGATTTTTCAGGGTGTCTGACCCTCTTTATTCCTTTTTTTCATTGTGCTTAGAAGAATTGCCACCTTTGTAATCAAAATTGTTTGTAAGTACACACTCAATATGATGGTGTGACTTGCTTCATTTTTTTCCTTATAAATAAAATTAATAAGCAAAAACCCACATTAACTTATTTTCAGCCTCCTGTTGGTATGGTTCAATGTGTTAAATTTCATTTAAAAGACTATTGAATGGAAAAATCTTCCATGCTCGTGGATTGGCAGGATTAATATAGTTAAAATGGCCATCTTGCCAAAAGCAATATACAGATTCAATGCAATCCCCATCAAAATCCCAACTCAGTTCTTCACAGAATTAGAAAAAGCAATTCTCAAATTCATCTGGAATAACAAAAATCCCAGGATAGCTAAAGCTATTCTCAACAGTAAAAGAACCTCTGGGGGAATCAGTATCCCAGACCTCAAGCAATACTACAGAGCAATAGTGTTAAAAACTGCATGGTATTAGTACAATGACAGGCAGGTGGATCAATGGAATAGGAATGGAATAGACCCAGAAATAAACCCACACACCTATGGTCATTTGATCTTTGATAAAGGAGCTGAAAACATCCAGTGGAAAAAAGATAGCCTTTTCAATAAATGGTGCTGGTTCAATGGGAGGTCAGCATGCAGAAGAATGCAAATTGATCCATTCTTATCTCCTTGTACTAAGCTCAACTCCAAACGGATCAAGGACCTCCACATAAAGGAAGACACACTGAAACTAATAGAAAAGAAACTGGGGAAGACCCTTGAGGATATGGGCACAGGGGAAAAGTTCCTGAACAGAACACCAATTGCTTATGCTCTAAGATCAAGAATTGACAAATGGGACCTCATAAAATTACAAAGTTTCTATAAGGCAAAGGACACTGTCAAAAGGACAAAACGGCAACCAACATATTGGGAAAGGATCTTCACCAATCCTAAATCCAACAGAGGGCTAATACCAATATATATGAAGAACTCTAGAAGTTAGCCCCCAGACTGAAACTAATAGAAAAGAAACTGGGGAAGACACTTGAGGACATGGGCACAGGGGAAAAGTTCCTGAATAGAACACCAAGAACTCAAGAAGGTAGAACCCAGAGAACCAAATAACCCCATTAAAAAGTAGAGTACAGAGCTAAACAAAGAATTTTCACATGAAGAACTTCGAAGGTTGAGAAGCACCTTAAGAAATGTTCAACATCATTAATCATTAGGGAAATGCAAATCAAAACAACCCTGAGATTTCACCTCACACCAGTTAGAATGGCTAAGGTCAAAAAATCAGGAGACAGCAAGTATTGGCAAGGATGTGGAGAAAGAGAACACTCCTCCACTGCTGGTGGGATTGCAAGATGGTGCAACCACTTTAGAAATCAGTCTGGTTCTTCAGAAATCTGGGCATGACACTTCCGGAGGACCCTCCTATACCACTCCTGGGCATATACCCAGAAGATTCCCCGGCATGCAATAAGGACAAATGCTCCACTATGTTCATAGCAGCCCTATTTGTAGTAGCCAGAAGCTAGAAAGAACCCAGGTGTCCCTCAGCGGAGGAATGGATACAAAAACTGTGGTATATTTACACAATGAAGTACTATTCAGCCATTAGAAACAATTAATGAAATTCTTAGACAAATGGATGGAGCTGGAGAACATCATACTAAGTGTGGTAACCCAGTCTCAAAAGATTAATTATGGTATGCATTCACTGATAAGTGGATATTAGCCTAGAAACTTTGAAGACCCAAGACATAATCTACATATTAAATGATGTCCAAGAAGAACAGAGGAGTGGCCCCTGGTTCTGGAAAGACTCAGTGCAGCAGTATAGGGGAATACCAGAACAGGGAAGTGGGAAGGAGTAGATGGGGGAACAGGGGGAGGAAAGAGGGCTTATGGGACTTTTGGGGAGTGGGGAGCCAGAAAAGGGGAAATCATTTGAAATGTAAATAAAGAATATATCGAATAAAAAAATAAAATAAAAAAATGGGGTACAGAGCTAAACAAAGAATTTTCACCTGAAGAATTTCGGATGGCTGAGAAGCACCTTAAGAAATGTTCAACATCATTAATCATTAGGAAAATGCAAATCAGAACAATCCTGAGATTTCACCTCACACCAGTCAGAATGGTTAAGGTTAAAAACTCAGGAAACAGCAGGTGTTGGCAAGGATGTGGAGAAAGAGGAACACTCCTCTACTGCCGGAGGGATTGCAAAATGGCACAACCACTATGGAAATCAGTCTGGCGGTTCCTCAGAAAACTGGACATGACACTTCCAGAGGACCCTGCTATACCTCTCCTGGGCATATACCCAGAGTATTGCCCGGCAGGCATGCTCTACTATGTTCATAGCAGCCTTATTTATAATAGCCAGAAACTGGAAAGAACCCAGATGTCTCTCAATGGAGGAATGGATACAGAAAATGTGGTATATTTACACAGTGGGATACTACTCAGCAATTAAAAACAATGAATTCATGAAATTCTTAGGCAGATGGTTGGAACTGGAAAATATCATCCTAAGTGAGGTAACCCAATCGCAAAAGAATACACATGGAATGCAGTCACTGATGAGTGGATATTAAGTAGCCCAGAAGCTCTGAATTCTTAAGACACAATTAGCATATCAAATGATTCCCGAGAAGAAGGAAGGAGAGGGCCCTGGTTCTGAAAAGACTTGATCCAGCTTTGTAGGGGAGTAACAGGACAGAGAAATGGCAGGGGGGATGATTGGGAAATGGGCAGAGGGAAGAGGGCTTAAGAGATCGGATGGGGAGTGGGGAACTGAGAAAGGGGAAAGTATTTGGAATGTAAACAAAGAATATAGAGAAAAAAAGACTATTGAAAGAAAATATTGAATCTAGAAACAGCAGGGTGAGATGAGAGAGAGGTGAATATTGATATGGGACTTTCAGGGAGGGGGGGCAGAAAAGGGAAAATCATTTGAAATGTAAATAAAAAATATATCGAATAAAAAAAAAAGAAAATGATCTTGAGCAGTAGCTCCTGTTGTAACAGACCTCTTGCCTTTCTGAAATTCACCACACTATTGCATATTCAGGCAGTGAAAACCATAGGCTAATGGGGGAATTAGAGTAAGGGGAAACAGCACCTCAAAACTTTACCTTTGCCAGGTACTTAATAAGAAATAATTTAAAAAGTTATCACTGGCCAGTGTGATAGCTCAGCAGGTAAAGGCATTTGTCATGGAATCTGGTGACTTCAGCTTTATCCCTTAGTCTCCTGTAGATTGTCCTCTGATCTCCCTATATGGTACATGAGCCACCCCCATACACAAATATATGGATGTAATATGAATGTAAAAGTTTAAACTAGCATGGTTTTATGCAATTCAATGATTTTTTTAAAAATTATAAACATTATAGTAAATAGATTACTTTAAAAACATTGCTTCCAGGGGTGGGCACTAGGAGTGGTGCAGCTTTTGAGAATTTCTGGGGTGGTAGGAGGCCTGCCTGAAGTCAGGTGGCTAGTTTAAAAGGTGCCTGTGAGTGTAGTTCTGACACTGCTGACCCTTGACAACTGGTGGATGTTAAGATACCTGTGTGCACAAATTGCGTATTCTTGCCTTCCCCAGTTCAGTGAGCTTTCTGTGGAAGAAAGGCAAACTTCATACACACTTAAACTGTCTTTAATATTTCAGATGTGTTGGAACAAATTTGTATTTTCAAAGTAGGAGATATATCTATAGCAGAATATTGATTATAATCTTATCCTTCAATTATTGTGTAAGGAAGCTAAGACTGAGTGAACCACAGTGCATGTATGGTGGCCATGTTAGTGGCAGAGTGGATCATGATTCTTAGATCTCAGCCCTTCCCCATCAGCTATGTGTTGATGTCCGTTTCCCCTTTCACTGTGTTATAAAATTCCTATCATTAAAAAAAAAAATCCTGTCTGGTAGTGGTGGCACACAGACAGACCTCTGAGTTCAAGGCCAACCTGGTCTGCAGAGTTACAGGATAGCCAGGACTATGTGAAGAAACCCTGCCTCAAAAATAACTAACTAAGTAACCACTGACCTGAGGCTTCAGGGCTGGACAGATGGTTCACTGGTTAAGAGTACTGGGTGCTCTTCAGAGGACCCAAGTTTAGTTCCTGGCGCTGACATGGCAGCTTACAACCATTTGTAACTCTAGTTCCAGGAAATCTAACATTCTCACAGAGACACACATACAGGCAAAACACATGAAATAAAAATAAAGTCAGTTTTTTAAAAAACTGTAGAAAAAAGAAAAAAAAAACATCCATTCTTACAGTTCTTATTGTTGTTAATTTTATTTTAACCCATTTTTAAAAAATTAGAATTCATCTAGTCCTTTAATTAGATACTAGCTCTGCTCGGATCAAACATGTACCATATTGCTTATGTTATTTTTGAATTTTATATTTATTTTATTATTGTGAATGTACAGTCCTGTGTGGGAATGTTTCCTAATTGCATGTGAGGGTCAGAGGACATCTCTGTGGAATGTCTTCTCAACTTCCAGGTTCTGAGGGTTAAACTTAGATCCTAGGGGTTACATCATTGCTAGATGCACCTCTCCACATCCATGTGGTCAGTATTTTAAACTTAAGATTTCTCCCCAAATTTTAAATTCCACAACATAACACTTAATCTTTTAGTTGTATTTATCTCCCAATACTACAAAAATTTATTTGCTCCATAGGAACAAGGTTTTTCTGTTTTAATCACTGCTATATTCTCTGTGACTACAACAGGGAATGCATAGCCCATGGTAAACCTTCAATCAAGAGTGAATAGCAAAAGCTCCTAAGGTGAACCTCTACAGAGAAGATAGCAGTGTATGGAGAATTGCATGTTTTTAAAACAGTTAGTTAAGAGGTGGGGCTAGGGTAGAGCCCTTGCCAAGCTTGAGTGAGCTCATAGGTTCGAGCCACAGCATTTCAGTAAGACTAAACACTAACAGAACAAAACAAAAACCCACCAAAGATGATTTGGAAAGACAAGAAATGCTCCTTATGCCCCACAACAGCCAATAGGAGGACAGAATTGTGTGGCACATCTGTTCATCCCCACTCTTACAATGCTCTCCATGGTAGAGACTGGTACCACTTACAGTGAGTGTGACTACTCGACTCAACTAAGATAGTCTAGATACTCCCCAACAGATATGCCCAAAGGCCCATCTTTCAGGTGATGCTAACTTGTCAAGTTGATAACACTAATCATCTCAAAGTGCCATTGGGTTGGCAGTAATCTTCATGCCAGCATATTAATGGGCTTGTATTCAGTTCCATTTAGTGCTCAATTAAAGATTATTTATGAATTATATAGCTCATGAAAAGCCTCAGAAGGGATAGATCTGAAAGGTTACACAGGACAGCTCTGAATATCAAGAGTGAGATGTGTAACCTGTCCACCTTCATTTGCTTGATTTCCTATTCCTGCCCCATTATTAGTCTCACTATAATTGAGTGTTTTCCATCTTCAAGGCCTAGGTTTAATAATGGAGGATGCAGAGACCCTCCGTATAGTCCATGATGTCCATCTAGCTTAGTGGGAGTCTTCTTTGTTAGCAATGCTGACTTTGTCCTTCTGCGTGTACACTTGCGTAGTTTTCCTTGTATGTTTGTCACTTTACAGATAAAACACAGGAAGGTAAATGACTTGCTCAGGACCTACCTGCAGTACTGGTCTCCCAGTTTGGAAGACAGGGCTTTTTCTGTGACCTCTTGCCTGCTCCTTCCCCCAGCTCACTCTGGGTAAGAGACAGATGATTTTGGATGCACCCCAAGTTGTCTGTCAGTGAAATATCAGTCAATATTAGAAATGCAGATGGTTACAACTTCAACAGTGTATGACCAGGAAGCTGCAACCCACAACTCTTTGGGTGGTGACGGTGCCCGGGCCACCACAGTACCGAGTATCAGGTGTAGGCCTGGGGGATTAACAGAAAACACAGACAGGGGTTATTCTGTAAGGAGAATGCCAAAGCTTTACTGAGAGACCAGCAATATATATACTAGAGGCCAGGGAAGAGAACAGGAAAAAAACAATTATAGCCATAGGTCAGGCAACTGGGAAGTCCCTAACACACCGAGCAGGAAGGCAGGAATCAAGCTAAGCTGTGGGATGTTTTGCTCTCAAGAAACCTGTGCAAACAGCTCAGCTGGGGGCATTGAGCTAAGCTTGCTGGTTCCCAACAGGTGGGACCACAACTGTCTTAGGGTGTATTAATACCTAATATGATAACCTCCTTGGTGATTTGAGTAAGAATCGCTTCCCATAGGCTCATATGTTTTACTGCTTAGTCCTCAAGGAGTGACACTATTTGAGAAGTATTAGGAGGAAGTATATCACTGGGGGTGGGCATTCAGTGTTCAAAAGCCCATGCCAGGCCCTTTCTCTGTCAGTGGATTAGGATGTAGCTCTCAGCTACTACTCTAGTCCCATGCTTGCCTCCATGGTTCCCACCACACTGATAATGGACTAACCCCTTGAAACTGTAAGCAAGCCCCCAGTTAAATACTTTATTTTATAAGTGTTACCTTGGTTGTAGTCTCTTCACGGCAATAGAACAGTAACTAAGATGAACTCCAAGGAAAAATAGTGATGGCCTCTGGGAGAGAGGAAAGAGAGGTAATCCTTTCCCTTGCTTATTGTGGACCTTGGGGAAGACATAAGTTATTCCCAAATTCTGTTTTCTCATCTACAAAATGTTGACTATAAGAAAAAATTAAACACATGTAAAACTCTTACAAAGCTTTTATACTAAGTATTCAATTAAATACTAGTATAATTTTGATAATAGCTAGCTGTTATCAAAAGGTTACTTTTAAAAGGTAAAATCATGGTTGTGGCAATATCACACACACTTGTAAAAAGGAATCCTATGCATTAGTCAGTGAAGAAATCAGTAAGATGTTATAAACAATCAAAGGAACATCCCAAAGGAGATTCATACAAGAACACATCAAAATGATCATTCACCACTATCAAGTAGGCTTTATCCCAGAGATACAGGGATGGTTCAATATATGGAAATCCATCAATGTAATCCACTACATAAACAAACTCAAAGGAAAAAACTACATGGTCATTCCATTAGATGCTGAAAAGGCATTTGACAAAATTCAGCATCCCTTAATGTTAAAATCCTTGGAAAGATCAGGAATTCAAAGCCCATACCTAAACATAGTAAAAGTAATATACAGCAAACCAGTAGCCAGCATCAAACTAAATGGAGAGGAACTTGAAGCAATCCTACTAAAATCAGGGACTAGACAAGGTTGCACTCTCTCTCTATATCTATTCAATATAGTACTTGAAGTTCTAGCTAGAGCAATTAGACAACAAAAGGAGGTCAAAGGGATACAAATTAGAAAGGAAGAAGTCAAATTATCACTATTTGTAGATGATATAAGTATACTTAAGTGACCTCAAAAAACTCCACCAGGAAAAAAAAAGCTGGGCAGTGGTGGCGCATGCCTTTAATCCCAGAACTTGGGAGGCAGAGGCAGGAGGATTTCTAAGTTCGAGGCCAGCCTGGTCTACAGAGTGAGTTCTAGGACAGCCAGGTCTACACAGAGAAACCCTGTCCCGAAAAAACAAAACAAAACTCCACCAGAGAACTTCTACAGCTGGTAAACAACTGCAGCAAAGTGGCAGGATATAAAATTAACTCAAACAATCAGTATCTTTCCGATAGTCAAAGGATAAACAGGCTGAGAAAGAAATTAGAGAAACAACACCATTCACAACAGTCACAAACAATATAAAGTATCTTGCTGTGACTCTAACCAAACAAGTAAAAGATCCGTATGATAAGAACTTCAAGTCTCTGAAGAAAGAACTCAAAGAAGACCTCAGAAGATGGAAAGATTGCCCTTGCTCATGGATTGGCAGGATTAATATAGTAAAAATGACCATCTTGCCAAAAGCAATCTCCAGATATTAATGCAATCCCCATTAAAATCCCAACTCAATTCTTCATAGAGTTAAAAAAAGCAATTCTCAAATTCATCTGGAAAAAAGAATAGAAAAAACCCTGGATAGCTAAAACTGTTTTCAGCAATAAAAGAACTTCTGGGGGAATCATCATCCTGGACCTCAAGCAGTACTATAGAGCAATAGTGATAAAAACTGCAGGGCATTGCTACAGTGATAAGCAGATCAATGGAATAGAATTAAAGACCCAGAAATGAACCCATACACCTGTGGTCACTTTATCCTTGACAAAGGATCTAAAACCATCCAGTGAAAAGAGATAGCCCTTTCAACAAATGGTGCTGGTTCAACTGGTGGTTAGCATGCAGAAGAATGCAAATTGATCCATTCTTATCTCCTTGTACAAAGCTCAAGTACAAGTGGATCAAGGACCTCCACATAAAACCAGACACACTGAAACTAATAGAAAACAAACTGGGGAAGAACCTTGAGCACATGGGCACAGGGGAAAATTTCCTGAACAGAACATCAATAACTTAAGCTCTAAGATCAATAATTAACAAATGGGCCAGGCAGTGGTGGCGCACACCTTTAATCTCAGCACTTGGGAGGTAGAGGCAGGTGGATTTCTGAGTTCGAGGCCAGCCTGGCCTACAGAGTTAGTTCCAGGACAGCCACGGCTACACAGAGAAACCCTGTCTCAAAAAACCAAAAAAGAAAAAAAATTGACAAATGGGACCTCATAAAATTGCAAATTTTCTGTAAGGCAAAGGACACACTGTCCAGAGGATAAAATGGCAACCAGCAAATTGGGAAAAGATCTTTACCAATATCCAGTATATACAGGAACTCAAGAAGTTAGACTCCAGAGAACCAACAAAACTTATTAAAAATGGGTTACAGAGCTAAACAAAGAATTCTCAACTGAAGAACACTGAATGGCTGAGAAGCACCTAAAGAAATGTTCAACATCCTTAGTCACCATGGAAATGCAAATCAAAACAACCCTGAGATTCCATCTCACACCAGTCAGAATGGCTAAGATCAGCAGGTGCTGGTGAGGATGTGGAGATAGAATAACACTCCTCCACTGCTGGTGGGATTGCAAGCTGGTACAACCACTCTGGTAATCAGTTTGGCAATTCCTCAGAAAAATTGTCCCTGAGGACCTAGATATACCACTCCTGGGCATATACCCAGAAGATGTTCCAACATGTAATAAGGACATAGGCTCCACTGTGTTCATAGAAGCCATATTTATAATAGCCAGAAACTGGAAAGAACCCAGATGTCCTTCAATGGAGGAATGGAAACAGAAAATGTGGTATATTTACATAATGGAGTACTACTCAGCTATTAAAAACAATGAATTCATGAAATTCTTAGGCAAATAGATGGAACTAGAAAATATCGTCCTGAGTGATGTAGCTCAGTCACAAAAGAACACACATGGCATGTACTCACTGATAAGTGGATATTAGCCCAAAAGTTCAGAATAAACAAGATACAATTCACAGACACCATGAAGCTCAAGAAGAAGGAAGACCAAAGCATGGATACTTTGGTCCTCTTAGGCAAATGGGTGGAACTGGAAAATATCATCCTAAGTAAGATAACCCAATCACAAAAGAACACACATTGTATACACTCACTGATAAGTAGATCTTAGCCTAGAAGCTTGGAATACCCAAGACACAATTCACATATCAAATGATTCCCAAGAAAAGGAAGAACAAAGTATGGATACTCTGGTCCTTCTTGGAAGGGGGAACAAAATACCCACAGAAGGAGATACAGAGACAAAGTATGGAGCCAAGTCTGAGGGAAAGGCCATCCAGAGACGACTACACCTAGTGACCCATCCCATATACAGTTGCAAAACCCAGACATGATTATTGATGCCCACAAGAACTTGCTGACTGGAGCCAGATATAGCTGTCACCTGGGAGGCTTTGCTAGTGCATGATAAATAGAGGGGGACACTCTCAGCCAGCCATTGAACTGAGCACAGGATTCCCAATGGGGGAGCTAGAGAATGGACCCAAGGAGTTGAAGGGGTTTGCAGCACCATAGGAACAATGATATGAGCCACCCAGTGCTCCCAGGGACAAAAACATCAACCAAATAGTACACAGGGCGTTACCCATGACTCCAGATGCATAGGCAGCAGAGGATGGCCTTGTTGGACATCAACGAGAGGAGAGGACCCTGGTCCTGAAAAGGCTCAATGTAGCAGTGTAGGGGAATACCAGGACAGGGAAGTGGGAGGGGGTTGATTAGGGAAGGAGGGAGGGGAGGAGGCTTATGGGACTTTTGGGGGGGGACCAGGAAAGGGGAAATCATTTGAAATGTAAATAAAGAATATATCTAATAAAAAAAGGGGGGGGGGGAACAAAATGTCCATGGGAGGTGGTATAGAGACAAAGTGTAGAGCAGAGACTGAAGGAAAGACCATCCCGACTCACCTGGGGATCCATCCCATATACAGTCACCAGACCTAGGCACTACGGTGGATGCCGTCAAGTGCTTGCTGACAGGAGCCTCATATAGCTGTCTCCTGAGAGACTCTGCTAGTACTTGACAAATACAGAGGTGGGTGCTCTCAGCCAACCATTGGACTGAGCACAGGGTCTGAAATGGAGGAGCTAGAGAAAGGACCCAAGGAGCTGAAGGAGCTTACAGCCCCATAGGAGGACCTACAATATGAACCAACCAGTACCCCCCCCCCCCAGAGCTCGCAGGGACTACCAACCAAAGAATACCCATGAACAGACCCATAGCTCCAGGTACATATGTAGCAGAGGATGTCCTTATTGGACATCAAAGGGAGGAGAGGCCCTTGGTCCTGAGAAGGCTCGATGTCCCAGTGTAGGGGAATACGAGGACAGGGAAGCAGGGGTGGGGGTGGGATGGGGTGGTGGTGGATGGTTTGGTGAGCAAGGGGAGGGGTGATGGGATAGAGTGTTTTCAGAGGGCAAACCAGGAAAGGGGAGAGCATTGGAAATATAAATAAAGAAAATATTTAATGAAAAAAAAGAATAAAAAGATGATGTGGTGAGCTCCTGAATGCATGTACAAGGACATAGTTACTAGTTGTAAATCATAAGGCAAGGTCTTTAACTCGGTGATTTATGGCCCCACTGCTAGTCCTGAAGTTCATCTTCACTGCTAACCCACATGTACTGATGACTCCAGAGAGGCATGGGAATGTCACTGATTACAGGGGCCTTATGTCCCTAGTTAAACCTGTATAGACTGTATTTCACTCTCAGTAACCTTTCTTAGCAAAGCTGTCTCTCTGGTATTGCCTACTTGTCTTGAGGAAGGAGGTTCGAGAATTCCTAAGGACTGGGAAGGAAAATCTTTGGATCACATGCTCCTTTTGTAGCTCAGTTATGGATTTTGTCACTGAGACAGGATAAGGAGAGTTTGGACTGATTCCAGCATACAACCCTGAGTATACAAAAGGGGGGGGAGGGGATAGGGAGAATATGAGTAAGAGAGAGAATGAGAGAGAATAAATGAAGACATAGGTTAAGAGAGCCTGTACTGTGGTTGGAAAGAAGACAGCACTGCATCAGACACAGTGCTTCTCCAGTTCCCACCAAGGCCTGTGCTGGGGAACAGAGTGTCTGCCACAGCCGAAGGATTTGGGCTATGGAAACAGTAGGGCTTTCTGAGTTGCATGTACTCTACACACTTAAAGTTCTGCAAAATTCTTTGGAGATGTTGAAAAACCAGGGCAGGTCTCTCTTCACCTGAGTAAACAAGTTTAGGTCTCTTTTCACCTGAGAAATACTGACCATGCCTCTCCTGAGGCAAAGGCTTACTTCAGACTCAAAAAAGTAATCCGTACTTTGTTTGCCCTATGCTATTTATTATGTATAGAGACATCAGGTAGTGGAGAGGAGTGAAGTTGCTGGAGCGTGGCTGCCTCCTCCTCTTCTCACCCCTGTGAGATGATTCCAGCATGCCTTGCCCATATGTGATACAACATTTCCTACACTGCCTTCTTGTTGGTGGACCCATTGCTACTGAGTCTCGGTTTTTGTCTCTGTCCCTAGACCCTGGCACAGACCTGACATATACAGTTCAGCAGTAATTTTCTGACTGAACATATTGAGGAGTTACTCCTTGACTGGTCAACAGAAATCTCAATTCCCAAGACATTAGGAGAAACCCCAGTCACAACAGTTTAGCTGGCCAACCCTGGGGCCTGACTCCGTCAAACTGTTCACCATAAAATGGGGAAGCTTGAGCCCAAATTTCAGTGTTCACAGTGAGACTATTTTTGGCTTTCTCAGAAACAGCATCTGTAAATAATCAGGCAGAAGCCTTTTATAAAACAATGTAGGAAAAACCTCAAATCCATTTTAAGGCTGAAACATTTAAACAAGATTTTTAACCCACAGGGATGCCAAGATCAACATGGAGCTTCCTGCACATAAAAGCCGGAATTTCATAGCAGTGTGGGGGCAAGAACTATGATCGAATTTTCCCCTTCCCAAATTATATACTGCTTAGTATTAAAGTTAACAGAGGGCTGGATAGAGATGGGCCTGTGGCTGACGTAAGTTCTACTACAAACCTGTGGTGTCTGTGGTAGGAGTGTTTGGGAGAGCCGTCAGGCTGGCTGGGCTGTATGTTGCAAAAAGGTTACTTGTAGGTCATGCCACAGTTTAAGTCTTCCATGAAATTTAGCATATCAGGGACATTATATAGTAAGTTTTCAAGAGATGGTGTTCTGAATGTTTGTTTAGTGACAGCTATTAATACCATTCCAAAGTCCCTTATTTTTTCATCTCTGTTGGATAGAGGAAGAGGTAGTCTTTAAGAGATGGTGTTAAACTTGACTTTGAATAAACTCTTCATGTGTGGGTAGGTAGCTCAGTGTGGCTACCCACAAGTTTCTGGATTCTACCCACCCACATATACACACCACTGACAAAAACCAACAGAAACAACAATGAAGCCTTTTCATCTTAGCTGAATAATTTCTCCCAAGGAAGAGAGACTATGTATGTCTGGAAGATTCTGCAGTGCTCTGTCCACCCTGAACCAGTAATGTCAGTTGTAAATAAGTGGCAAAGCAATGACCCAAAGCCAGCTTTTCCATTAGGCCCACCCTGACCGGGGTGAAACAGCCATGAGTTCAGTCCCTTAAGATCTCACCTAGAGGCTTCTCAGATTACTTGTCTCCCTATGCTCATTGCCAGCCAGCTTAGTCAAATTGATTATCCCCAGTTTCAGAGAGGCTTTGTCTAAAAATATAAGGTAGAGAGTGAGTGATGGAGACAGCAGTACCAGTCTTTTGCCTCTGCATACCCCTATCATGCTCATTTACCCACATGTACATGTGCATATACTCATGCCAATACATATATCTACTGTCCTATGCACACAACAAAACACCTGCCCTAAATTAACTAATTAACCAAGATGTTGCTGACAAAGAACATAGACCTAGCAATAGTTATCTCTATCCCTATGGATTTATCTGTAGACAGAACAAAGACCAATGAACTAACACAAAGTTCACCGACATGTTGACCTACTCCCCTGGTAGGGCTAGACTAGGCCATGAGTATCAGAAAGGTCTTGTGGGGGCTGAAAAGATGGCTCTATGGTTAAGAGCATTAACTGTTCTTCCAGAGGACTCAGGTTAGAGTCTTTGCAACTACAAGGGTCTGTATGTATTTCTAGCCCCAAGAGATCTGACACTCTCTTCTGGTCTCCAAGGACACTAAATACATATGGTACATAGACATAGGTAAAACACCCACACACATAAAAATACATAATTAAAAATATAATAACAATTAAAAAAAGAAAGAAAAGCCTTGAGTTTACAAGTCAAGTGCAGGGAGCTGAAGTGTTGTCCAGGCTGGGTTGGAAAGTGGATAACAGAGCAGAGACTGTGTCCTTTGTAGTTTACCTAGGGCTGCCAGTTTAGTCTGCCCCATAGGCTGCCTGCTAGAGTGCTGAAACTCTTAGCCTCCACCCAGCTGGCAAAACCCAAACATAGAACTCTTTTCTGGCTCCTCATCTTAGTAAGGAGTTGGAGACATTTGCAGATGCTTCAATGGCAGCCGGGAGGTGATTTGGAGAGCGGCAGACATGTCTAGATGACACTTAAGTGAGCAATCAGTCATTGGAGTCACTTAAGCCTTTGACCAAATGAAGAACTTGCTACTCAGCCTCATTCTGGGTGGCAGACTTCTTTGAAATGTGTCCATGAGGTGCAGATGCAGTATGTCACAATGGGAAGAAGCTGATTGAAGTCACTGACTTCCTAAATTAAAGGCACAGAGAGACAGCTATGTAATTCTGCTAATTACACATCCCTCTTTCTCCTGCACTCCTTTGATTCTTTCACGTTTACATCTGTCTCATCAACTACAAGACCATGTGCTGAAAGCAAACTGTAGAGAAAGATCTAAAAAGGGACCACTGACCTCAAAGACAGAACACCTTGTTTGAAGGTTCAAAAGCTTCGTTATCTAATTTCTGACAGTAAATAATAAACCATTTCAGGAGAGCAATGAATACCCTTGGTTGTGGTTCCCATCTTCCCTCTACTAAGATGGTATTAATAAAATATCCTTGGTTTATATTAGTAGACAGAAAGATTCTAGTTCACTTTGTTTTGCATTAAAAATCTATGCTTGCGGCCTTATTGTTCAGTTTTCATAATTCAGCTATAGGAACTACTCCATTTCCACAATACACAGAGTCTTACACAACTCAGTTATGGTTTCCACAGAAAGGCAGAGATGCAAGGCAGGGCAAGCAGTGGTGAATTAGCCAGTCTGGGTCTGGTATGTAGTAACCTGGCACCTGACAGCGGAATGAGAAAAGGCAGAAAGATTATTGCTTCCTGGGTCACAGGAGCCAGATGGAGAAGGTCTGACTTTTTGGTGATTAGTTTGTATATCAAAGGCATCCTGCCAAGGATGACCTTGGCTATCTTTAAGACTTGGTCATCCCTAGCTAAAAGGGTTAAAAATGCCGAGACATGTAGAAGATAAGAATTGCATGCTGTGCAAATGAGTGGGGACTGCTCCTCCTTACTGTTGCCTCTGAGGAAGTAGCCATTTGTTAAATAATACAATCCGCAAAGAATTATTTTATGCATTTCACCACCTCCTCCTCCTCCTCCTTCTCCTTCTCCCTTTCTTCCTTTCTTCCTTTCTTCTTTCTTCTCCCCCCCTCTTGTTTGGTTTTAACCCCCCACTCCCCCACTGCACCCCCCCAACCTCCACCCATCCCCCATCCCCAGGGACAGTTTCTTACTCTCTGTCTTAGGTGACTTGGAACTCACAACATAGCCCACATTGGCTGTGAAACTCCAGGCAATCTGCTTCTGCATCATGCCCTGCCCGCCCCCCTTTAAAGACTTTTAATGGACTTTCTGGGATGAACTTTTTACATTGGACTTTTGGATTTTTCCTCTCCATTGTAGTTCTGTGGTTGATGTTTACCCTTCATGTATTCTGTGATTTATACAACATAGTGAGGCTTTTGTCCTTTGACCTTGGCAGTACTAGGGAATGCTATAGTCTGGTCTGCTCACTACCCAAACATGGTATACTCAGGGCCATCCTCCTCTGGGACAAAAATGGTAGACCTCACTCAGCTGTTAGAGAAAAATGAAAGGATACATCATTGAGAGAAGTTTTAACTTTCTTTCTCCAGGGAGCTCTAACACTGCTAGGTTTTCTCCTGATTCCTGAAGAATCAGTTGCTACAGCAATGACCAGTGTTTCTTAGAACTGGCTGACAGCAGCAGATGTTGTGTTTTATAAAAGAAAGAGCCAGGATAATTTTGATAGAGACCTTCAAGGAATGGTGAGGTGGAAGGGGATGCCTCTGTTGGCCCATGCTGAGTACAATAGATATAGTATGGAATAGAGTTTATTTAGGGCATGGCAAGGGGAATTGAAGAGGGTGTAGAGGCAGAAGAAGGCAGAGGGAAAAAGAGAGAGAGAGAGAGAGAGAGAGAGAGAGAGAGAGAGAGAGAGAGAGAGAGAGAGAGCTTTGCGTGTGTTCTTTAGTTCTGTCATGCTTCTCTGTATAGTCTTTTTGTAAGCTGGACTCTCTGCCTGGAATGCCTTCCTTTCCTTCTCTTTTTCTACCTTCTTTTGCTAAACTTGTCTTGTGCTGTTTAGAGTATGAGCCCTTGGATTATTGACTGACTTTTAAACCTTTTTAAAGTACACAATTTTATTAGACCTCAGTCTTCCCTACCTGAGTGCTGTTCAGATTGTTGGGAGTCTGTTCTCCCATGATTAGGGGTGAGGTAGCATCTGATTTCTTGCAAAGCTGTGCCAGATGCACATTCCCATCTCTAGACCCCAAATCAGGGCTAATTTCTTACCATCCTGCTAAAGGTCTCTGAATCACCAAAACCATTTTTGCACAATGAGGTAAATTTTTAAAATTTTATTTGTTGTTTTCATTTTATATGTATGAGTGTTTTTCCTGAATGTATGTCTGTGTACCATGTATGTACTCGATGTCCTTGGGGGTTAGAACATAACAAATTCCCTGGAACTAGAATAACAGAAGGTTGTGAGTTGCCTTGAGCAAGCTAGGGATACAACCCAGGTCCTCTGAAAGAACAACAAATGTTTTTGACCCATTGAGCCCTCTCTTCAGCCCCTTTGTTTGATTTGTCACTTATTAATCTATCTTTTTTAATTTTTAAATTTTATTCGATATATTTTTTATTTACATTTCAAATGATTTCCCCTTTTCTGGTTCCCCACTCCCTGAAAGTCACATAAGCCCCCTTCCCTCCCTCTGTTCTCCCACCCATCCCTTCCCACTTCCCTGTTCTGGTTTTGTCTTATACTGCTACACTGAGTCTTTCCAGAACTAGGGGCCACTCCTCCGTTCTTCTTGTACCTCATTTGAAGTGTGGATTATGTTTTGCATATTTCAGTTTTCCAAGCTAATATCCACTTATTAGTGAGTGCATACCATGATTGATCTTTTGAGACTGGGTTACCTCACTTAGTATGATGTTCTCCAGCTCCATCCATTTGCCTAAGAATTTCATGAATTCATTGTTTCTAATGGCTGAATAGTACTCCATTGTGTAGATATACCACATTTTTTGCATCCACTCTTCTGTTGAGGGATACCTGTGTTCTTTCCAGCTTCTGGCTATTATAAATAAGGCTGCTATGAACATAGTGGAGCATGTATCCTTATTACATGCTGGGGAATCCTCTGGGTATATGCCCAGGAGTGGTATAGCAGGATCTTTCGGGAGTGACATGCCCAGTTTTCTGAGGGACTGCCAGACTGATTTCCAGAGTGGTTGTACCAATTTGCAACCCCACCAGCAGTGGATGAGTGTTCCTCTTTCTCTACATCCTCACCAACATCTGCTGTCTCCTGAGTTTTTAGTCTTAGCCATTCTGACTGGTGTAAGGTGAAATCTCAGGGTTGTTTTGATTTGCATTTCCCTGATGACTAGTGAAGTTGAGCATTTTTTAAGATGTTTCTATGCCATCCGAAGTTCTTCAGGTAAGAATTCTTTGTTTAACACTGTACCCCATTTTTTAATAGGGTTATTTGGTTTTCTGGGGTCTAACTTCTTGAGTTCTTTGTATATATTGGATATTAGCCCTCTATCTGATGTAGGGTTGGTGAAGATCTTTTTCCCAATTTGTTGGTTGCCGATTTGTCCTTTTGATGTTGTCCTTTGCTTTACAGAAACTTTGTAATTTTATGAGGTCCCATTTATCAATTCTTGATCTTAGAGCATAAGCTATTGGTGTTCTGTTCAGGAACTTTCCCCCTGTACCAATGTCCTCAAGGGTCTTCCCCAGTTTCTTTTCTATTAGCTTCAGAGTGTCTGGCCTTATATGGAGGTCCTTGATCCATTTGGAGTTTAGCTTAGTATGAGGAGACAAGGATGGATCAATTCACAATGTTCTGCATGCTGACCTCCAATTGAACCAGCACCATTTGTTGAAAAGGCTATCTTTTTTCCATTGGATGTTTTCAGCCCCTTTGTCCAGGATCAAGTGGCCATAGGTGTGTGGGTTCATTTCAGGATCTTCAATCCTGTTCCATTGATCCACCTACCTGTCACTGTACCAATACCATGCAGTTTTTAACACTATTGCTCGGTAATATTGCTTGAGGTCAGGGATACTGATTCCCCCAGAATTTCTTTTGTTGTTGAGAATAGTTTTAGCTATCCTGAGTTTTTTGTTATTCCAGATGAATTTGAGAATTGCTCTTTCTAACTCTATGAAGAATTGATTTGGCATTTTGATGGGTATTGCGTTGAGTCTGTATGTTGCTTTTGGCAAAATGGCCATTTTAACTATATTAATCCTGCCGATCCATGAGCATGGGAGGTTTTTCCATTTTTTGAGGTCTTCCTCTATTTCCTTCTTCAGAGTCTTGAAGTTCTTGTCATATAGATCTTTCACATGTTTGGTAAGAGTCACCCCAAGGTACTTTATACTGTTTGTGGCTATTGTGAAGGGTGTCATTTCCCTAATTTCTTTCTCAGCCTGTTTATCCTTTGAGTATAGGAAGGCTACTGATTTGCTTGAGTTGATTTTATAACCTGCCACTTTGCTGAAGTTGTTTATCAGCTGTAGGAGTTCTCTAGTGGAGTTTTTTTGGGTCACTTAGGTAGACTATCATATCATCTGGAAATAATGATAGTTTGACTTCTTCCTTTCCAATTTGTATCCCTTCGATCTCCTTATGTTGTCTAATTGCCCGAGCTAGTACCTCAAGTACAATATTGAAAAAATAAGGAGAAAGGGGGCAGACCTGTCTAGTCCCTGATTTTAGTGGGATTTCTTCAAGTTTCTCTCCATTTAGTTTGATGTTGGCTACCGGTGTGCTGTATATTGCTTTTACTATGTTTAGGTATGGGCCTTGAATTCCTGTTCTTTCCAAGACTTTAAGCATGAAAGGATGCTGAATTTTGTCAAATACTTTTTCAGCATCCAATGAAATGACCATGTGGTTTTTTCTTTGAGTTTGTTTATGTAGTGGATTGCATTGATGAATTTCTGTATATTGAACCAACCCTGCATCCCTGGAATAAAGCTTACTTGATCATGGTGGATGATTGTTTTTGTGTATTCTTGGATTCGGTTGGCAAGAATTTTATTGAGTATTTTTGCATCGATGTTCATAAGGGAAATTGGTCTGAAGTTCTCTTTCTTTGTTGAATCTTTGTGTGGTTTTGGTATCAGCATAATTGTGGCTTCATAGAAGGAATTGGGTAGTGTTCCTTCTGTTTCTATTGTGTGGAATAGTTTGAAGAGTATTGGTGTTAGGTCTTCTTTGAAGGTCTGATAGAATTCTGCACTGAAGCCATCTGGTCCTGGGCTTTTTTTGGTTGGAAGGCTTTCTATGACCCCTTCTATTTCTTTAGGGGTTATGGGACTGTTTAGATGGTCTATTTGGTCCTGATTTAATTTTGGTATTTGGTATCTGTCTAGGAAATTGTCCATTTCCTTCAGATTCTCCAGTTGTGTTGAGTATAGGCTTTTGTAGTAGGATCTGATGATTTTTTTTTAATTTCCTCATTTTCTGTTGTTATATCCCTCTTTTCATTTCTAATTTTGTTAATTTGGATACTTTCTCTCTGCCCTTTGTTCAGTCTGGCTAAGGGTCTATCTATCTTGTTGATTTTCTCAAAAAACCAGCTTCTGGATTCATTGATTCTTTGTTTGGTTCTCTTTGTTTCCACTTGACTGATTTCAGCCCTGAGTTTGATGATTTCCTGTCTTCTACTCCTCCTGGGTGAATTGGCTTCTTTTTGTTCCAGGGCTTTCAGGTGCTTCCTTAAGCTGCTAATGTATGCACTCTCCATTTTCTTTTTGGAGGCACTCAGGGCTATGAGTTTTTCTCTTAGCACTGCTTTCATTGTGTCCCAAAGATTTGGGTATGTTGTGCTTTCATTTTCATTAAATTCTAAAAAGTCTCTGATTTCTTTCTTTATTTCTTCTTTGGCCAAGGTGTCATTGAGTAGATTATTGTTCAGCCTCCATGTGTATGTGGGCCTTCTGTCGTTTTTTGTTGCCATTGAAGACCACTCTTACTCCATAGTGATCCAATAGGAGGCATGGAATTAGTTCGATCTTTTTATATTTGTTGAGGACTGTCTTGTGACCAGTTATATGGTCGATTTTTGGAGAAGGTACCATGAGGTGCTGAGAAAAAGGTATATTCTTTTGTTTTAGGGTGGAATGCTCTATAAATATCAGTCAAGTTCAATTGGTCCAAAGCTTTAATTAGTTTTATTGTGTCCCTGTTTAGTTTCTGTTTTCCTAATGGGTCCATTGAGGAGAGTGGAGTGTTGAAGTCACCGACAATAATTGTGTTGGGTGAAATGTGTGCTTTGAGCTTTAGTAAAGTTTCTTTTACGAATGAGGGTGCCCTTGCATTTGGCGCATAGATGTTCAGAATTGAAAGTTCTTGGTGGATTTTTCCTTTGACCAGCAAGAAGTGCCCTTCTGTATCTCTTTTGATGACTTTAGGTTGAAAATCAATTTTATCTGATATTAGAATGGCTACTCCGGCCCGTTTCCTGAGACCATTGGCTTGTAAAATTGTCTTCCAGCCTTTTACTCTAAGGTAGTTTTTGTCTTTGACAATGAGGTGTGTTTCCTGTATGCAGCAAAATGTAGGGTCTTGTTTCCTTATCCAGTCTGTTAGTCTATGTCTTTTTATTGGGGAGTTGAGTCCATTGATGTTAAGAGATATTAAGGAGTAGTGATTATTACTTCCTGTCATTTTCAATGTTATTTTTATATTTGAGTGGTTATCTTCTTTTGGGTTTGATGAAAGAAGGTAACTATCTTACTTTTTCCAGGGTGTCATTTCCCTCCTTGGATTGGAGTTTTCTTCCTATTATTCTTTGTAGAGTTGGGTTTGTAGAAAGATATTGTGTAAATTTGGTTTTGTCATGGAATATCTTGGTTTCTCCATCTATGGTGATTGAGAGTTTTGCTGGGTATAGTAGTCTTGGCTGACATTTGTGTTCTCTTAGAGTCTGCATGAGATCTGCCCAAGATCTTCTAGCTTTCATGGTCTCTGGTGAGAAGTCTGGTGTGATTCTGATAGGTCTTCCTTTATATGTTACTTGGCCTTTCTCTCTTGCTGCCTTTAATATTCTTTCTTTGTTTAGTACATTTGGGGTTTTGATTATTATGTGACGAGAGGTATTTCTGCTCAGGTCTAGTCTGTTTGGAGTTCTGTAGGTTTCTTGTATATTCATGGGCATCTCTCTCTTTAAGTTGGGAAAGTTTTCTTCCATAATTTTGTTGAAGATATTTGCTGGCCGTTTAAGTTGTAAATCTTCACTCTTATCTATACCTATAATCCTTAGGTTTGGTCTTCTCATTGTGTCCTGGATTTCCTGGATGTTCTGGGATACAAGCTTTTTGCATTTTGCATTTTCTTTGACTGTTGAGTCAATGGTTTCTATGGTATCTTCAGCATCTGAGATTCTTTCTTCCATCTCTTGTATTCTGTTGTTGATATTTGCATCTATGGCCCCTGACTTCTCAAGGTTTTCTATCTCCAAAGTTGTCTCCCTTTGTGATTTCTTAGTTGTTTCTACTTCTGATTTTAGATCCTGGATGGTTTTGCTTAGCTCCTTCACTTGCTTGTTTGTGTTTTCCTGTAATTCTTTAAGAGAGTTTTGTGTTTCCTCTTTCATGACTTCTGCTGTTTGACTCACTTTCTCCTGCATTTCTTTAAGTGTTTTTTTTTTTGTTTCTTCTTTATTGGTTTCTATCTCTTGAGCCTTATTCCCCTGAATTTCTTTAAGTGATTTTTGTGTTTCCATTAATTGGGTTTCTAGCTTATTCATGTTCCCCTGTATTTCTTTCTTTAAGAGATTCATTTATGTCCTTTTTGTGTTCTTCTAGCAGCATCATGAACAGTGGTTTTAAATCCAAATCTTGTTTTTCTGGTGTTTTTGCATAATCAGGGCTTGCTGATGTTGGAGAGCTTGGTTCAGATAGTGCTATATTGCCTAGGTTTCTGTTAGTAGCGTTCCTAAGTTTGCCCTTTGCCATCTTGTTAATTCTGGCGTTAGTTGGTCTTTTCTCTAGCTGGTATTTGTGCCTCCTCTGAGGCTATATAGCTATTTCTGCAACAGTGGATGGCTGGGTTTCCCCTGTTACAGATTGCTAATGCGCTGCCCTCCTCTTGGGTGTCCCTGCAGCCCTAGTGCGCCTTGCCCCAGGTTGTCTGTGTGAACCAGGGGGTGCCCGTTTGCTCCTTCAGTGAGTGCTGATGGTCTATGCTGCTGTGGGACCTTTTCTGAGTGCTGGTCACTCTGCTGGGCAGCCTATCTCCCAACCAGGTTGGTGCATACAAGGCTAGCTTAGCTGCTGAGGCCCTGAGTCTAGGCAAAAGCCTGGCAGGCTAAGGCCCAAGCAAAGTTTCCCTTGGGCTATGAGTGTTAATTGATTCTGTCAGGTGGCCAGGGTGGCGGTGTGCGTGCACTCCCTGAAAGTGCCTGGAGAGTCTGCTGGGCTAACAACCTCCTGGCTGGGTTGGCACACAGATGGCCCACGCAGTAGCCCAGGGCCTGGGGTCAGTCCAAGGCATGTCCGTCTTAGACCCCCTGCTATATTAGCCTCGGTCTATGACTCTTAGCTGACTTTGCCTGCTAGGACTCTCTGGCGTCCTGTAGTCAAAATGGCAGAGTGTGCGCTGGCTGGGCAATTAACCTCCTGGCCTGGTTCGCACACTGATGGCCACCCGAACAGCCCAGGGCCTGGGTGCAGGCCAATGCCCGTTGGTCTTAGACCCCCCGCAATGTTGGCCTTGGGTTATGTTTGCGTACTTCAGTCTGTCTGATCACTCTGGTGCCCGACACCCAAGATGGCGGAGAGACTCTTGTAGCTGACTGGTGGGAGGCAGAGTTCTGATGTGGCTTCTTGGTTCCACTGCTGATGGCCCCTCTGCTGGACCAGCTGCCGCCGCTGCTGCTCTAATCTATCTTTTATAATAAGTGCCTATTGAATTGCAAAAGTCTCAATGGTCTTCTAAATCACACTGACTGGTTGTGGTGACACACCTCTAGCACTCTAGAGGTTGCAACAGGAGTATCAAAAACTGGAGACCAGCTTGAGCTATACCATAAGTCTGAGGCCAGCTTTGACTGTTGATTTCTCTTAATGTGCATTTAGACCTCTAGAAGTCCTTATGATATTTCTTTGGGGATGAAGGTGGCTCTTTAGGGTTTAAGAACCATGGGATACATAGCTTTTCTGCTTTTCTGGCCTTCAAAAAATACAAAGGCCTCACCCCTAAAGATTTGATTATAGTCTTTTGGTAAGGGTGGGTAGCTATTTTTAAAGTTTTCATGTGATCCTGAAATGTAGCCAGGGTTGACCAATTGAAATCACTGATCCCCTTAATCTCTTGCATTGCTTCTCTGATATTTAATTTTATGTCAATTTGCCTGGGTTATAGGATATTAGTTAAACATTATTCTGGACTTTTGATAATGTATCTCTCTATGAGATCTGAATTTGAGTTAGTAGAGAGAGCAGAACAGATTGCTTTCCTTACTATGGGTGAGTCTATTGGAATTCATTGAAGACATTCTCTCCTTGCTGAGTAAAAATGACTCTGCATGGACCTTCCCCCAACCCCAGTCCCCATCTTCAGACTCAAACTGAATACTGGCTCTTCTTAGGTCCTGAGTCCATTGGCTTTCAGGCAGGAACTCAAACCAGCAACTATGCCAGTCTTCAGCTTATAAAGTAGATATCTCAGGACTTATAAGAGCCAATCCTTATAGTGACTCTCTTTTGTTGATTGTGTTTTATCACAGAACCCAGACCAATATACCTCCTTAGCATAAGTCTTCAGGATATCTTTGCTATCCTTGAGAGTTTTCATATATTATATCCTCTAGGACATCATCAAATAAAGCTCCTTTAAAACAGAGTTTGAATGGGCATCTCACTCACACTTCCTAAGACAGGGTAGGTATAGCTCAGCCTGAAGAAGTTCAAGTCCCCACCCATGCTTCCCTTGGTGAGTTTGAGTCTGACTGAAATCAAAGGATTTATTATCCTTCTACCAAGTTATAGCTTTACTGCAATGTCCCATCCCATGAGCATCAGCACAATTGGTGTTCACTTATCAATTGTGAACAATTACTGGTTGTCCAGTCATCCCTCACAGTGCCTGCAGTTTATTCATTATGCAAGCCAGAAGCGTTGGGGTCTGGGGCCCAGTAGTGAATAAAAAGATAATTATGTAAGACACAAGAGAAAGATGAACCAGAGTGGGAGGGAAGGGTATGTGTGCAAGCGCATTCGTGGTCACAGTCCAGGAGCAAACAACAAGAAAAGTGGCAAAGTCAGTGGTTAGAAGCCTCATGGATGTTTTTAGAAGAGAACAGGACAAGCTGAGGTGAGAAGGAGCTGGGGAGGCCAATCAGAGCTTTCTACACTGCGTATTTATGACCCATTCTATGGCTGCCAACCTGTGACCATCATGGAGTATCCTAGTTGGAAAGCCATGCATTGAAATGACTAATTTTTCATTCAGCATAGGTCTGATTTTAGTCCCATTTAAAATGTATTTGTGGCTCCATTTTTTTCCTCTTGAATATTTACCTGGTAATACAGGCAAAAATACTGTGAAAATAGCCTTGCTTTTTGACCTAATTTGTCCTAAATCACTACCACATTGATAATATCTTAAATACAACAGCCATTTGGAATTCTGTACTGCTAATTTCCATTGCTCTACTATCTTGTATGTAAACATAGGAATGATGTCCTTGCATCACCATTTTGTTTGTGCTCCATCTTTATAAAAGTGGTTTCTCCTAAACAAAGCCACAGGAACTGGTTCAGTTGAAGAGAATAAACAGATTTCAAGGGATCAAAAGCCACTGTGGAAGTTCATGGAGCGATCCTTTTATCACTAGATCACACTCACATGTTGATGGTGTCATGGTTGAAGATGAAAGCATCAGGGATTCTATTTCATGCTTCATTTTCTGATGATTTTAGTCATCTTAATTTTGCCTTAAAAATTAAATTAAACAAACCAGGAATACAAAAGGAAGATGTCTTGGCTTGGATGTTAGAGTTCAGCCAGTTTCCAAGTAGCCAAAGAAAACCTCTCCCAATTTTCTAATCATTCTGGTATATGAGAACAAATAGGCAGCCCCTCCCCCTTCTATATTCACTTGGCCACAGGAGCTACAGAATCTGCCTAATGACCTAACAAACGTGGCTGTGAACACAGTTTTGACTTTTTACAGTCAGTACTATAAAGAATAATTTGGGGGAAGGATAATTTTTCTTTTACTTTTGCCCAAATTAAATCATTTCTCCACTTTGGCTAGGTAATGAAGACATAACTTTAATACTATTTTAATAATGTTCAGCTCCATTTGTTTGTTTGTTTATGTATGTATTTATTTATTTGTTTATTTTCATGTGGAAATCCACACAACTATGGTTTTAGGTTTTCTGTTGCTATATTCTGCAGAAAAAGGTATAGAAGTGTACTGCAAGCAATGTTTAATATGGGTTTACGAGTGCCATCCCCCAAGATGAGCATTTTAGCATATATTCCCTTTACAGTATTTTTTATAGTGTATCTTAGGGGGTAGTAGCCCAACTCTGGAAATAAGAACACTAAGAAGGAAGGAAGATGGATAGTAAATCTAAAGTACTTCTGGCAGACTTTCCAATAATATTGAGCACTGGATAATAGGAAGCAAATAAAAGTCTTTGAGTACACTCATGATTAGTTAATTTTAGATCTTAAATTCTAAGAAAGTTGTAGTATGCCTCTGAAGAAAGAATGAAAAAGAGTCTATGATATTCTGAGGTAAAAATTAGTGAATCTTAGCTGGGTAGTGCTGATACGTGCCTTTAATCCCAACACTCAGGACAGAGGCAGACAGATATCTATAAGTTCGACACCAGCCTGGTCTAAAGAGCAAATTGCCCAACAGCCAGGGCTACATAGAGAAACCACATCTTTAAAAAAAAAAGAAATTAGTATATCCTGATCAACTATCCCAATCAGAGGGCAGAGTCTACCTGTGGCTCTTGACTTTGATGATGTAATGAAATTCCACCAATGACATGCATAGGTGACTGGTATTTTGTGGAGATATGTCTTAACTTTTGGGAAGAATAGACTGGCCATTAATTGGCCTGGACTTGTTTTCACTAGGGATAATGAATATATCCTAACAAAATAAGGACAGACACTTCACTGTTCAGGAAGCTGAACCATATGTTTCCAGATGCTGCTTTCCCCAAACCAAGAGACAAAGGGGTTAGGCTACTTCTTTTCTTCCTTCCTTCTTTCCTTCTTTCCTTCTTTCCTTCCTCCTTCCCTCTCTCCCTCCCTCCTTTCTTCCTTCCTTCCTCCCTCTCTCCTTCCTTCTTCCCTCCCTCCCTTCTTCCCTCTCTCCTTCTCTGTCTCTCTCTCTTTCTCTCTTTCTTAAAGGAAAACCAAAATATATACTCAAATTATTTCTTAAAATAGAAAAACCAAACCTCAAAAATAGTAAATGTTACCAGAACAGTAATAAATAATGGCAGACATGACCATCTTTAAAAACAGGCATGTTTTAACATTGCATAATCTACAGCCCTGTGCTCAGGCACCTCTGTGATGACTGAAGACACATTCCAACTGTCATGAGCATGCATTGCAGATTCAAGCCTACACTGCAGGGTTCCAGCACCACCAACAACACATTGGCACCATACCAGGTATTCCTGAGTACTCTCTGTGTCTCCCAAGTTCGAATGATACAGCTGAAATAGTGCACTGGCTTAGGAACTACCTGGGCTGAAACAGCTTCAGGAAATCTAATTTAAAAAAAGAAAGAAAGAAAGAAATGTGCCATTGAATGCTGAGATGGCTTTGCTGAAGCACAGTGAAATCGTACATGAAATACAACAGCCTTTCCATGCCAGAGGAGCAGTAATAATTCATTTCCCCTGCATAGCCTGGGCCCTCTTGCCCTTAAGTTTTATTACATGTATAAGTATATGTTGTTGGTTATTCATAGTGCATGAACTTCTGACAGCCTAGAAGGGCCTGTTTACCCTGTGCATTGCTAGCCATGCCACTGGCAGCAGTTGGGCTGCCTTGCTTCAGTTTTCAGAGCTCACTAGTGCTTTGTTACATAGTCCCAGAAGTTATCCATGTCAGAATTACCTAGCCCCTCACTCTTCTAGATACCTATTAATCCCTGCCATCTTGCTTCATATGTGCCTTACTGACTGCCACACTGAGTGGCACTGGGGATAGATGGAGAACAAACAATCGATCGATCGATCGATAATATACTATATATTCTGAATGCCTCCAGTTACCACCCACACCCTAGCTATTCTCTGGCTCAGGATAACCTGAACACTGAGCCAAATACTAGGGCTGCTGTAGGCTGGGCTTTTGCTAAGCACTGTACAGCAGATGAAATAGATTTCCCAAGTGTTCCATCATAGTCTTCACCCCACATCTATCTCAAGACCCCCTCCTGTGCTGATGATGGTCAAGTGGGGAGCATGAACCTATTTACCCTAAGTATTCAACAATGAATCAAAGTTAACAGCCCTGCTATGTTATCTGGAATAACAAAAAACCCAGGATAGTGAAAACTATTCTCAACAATAAAAGAATCACTGGCAGAATCACCATCCCTGACCTAAAGCTATACTACAGAGCAATAGTGATAAAAACTATGTGACATTGGTACAATGACAGGCAGGTAGATCAGTGGACTAGAATTGAAGACCCAGAAATGAACCCACACACCTATGGTCACTTGGTCTTTTACAAAGGAGCTAAAACCATCCATTGGAAAAAAGACAGCATTTTCAGCAAATGGTGCTGGATCAACTGGCAGTCAACAAGTAGAAGGATGCAAATTGATCCATTCATATCTCTGTAAACAAAGCTCAAGTCCAAGTGGATCAAGGACCTACACATAAAACCAACTACATTGAATGTAATGGAAGAGAAAGTGGGGGAAGAACCTGGAGCACAGGGGAAATTTTCCTAAATAGAACGCCAATAGCTTATGCTCTAACATCAAGAATTGACAAATAGGACCTCATAAAATTGCAAAGCTTCTATAAGGCAAAGGATACTGTCAATAGGACAAAATGGCAACCAACAGATTGGGAAAAGATCTTTACCAATCCTACATCCGATAGAGGGCTAATATCCAATATAGACAAAGAACTTAAGTTAGGCTCCAGAGAACCAAATAATCCTATTAAAAATGGGGTACAGAGCTAAACAAAGAATGCTCTACTGAGGAATACCAGATGGCTGAGAAATACCTTAAGAAATGTTCAGCATCCTTAATCATCAGGGAAATGAAAATCAAAACAACCTTGAGATTCCACCTCACACCAGTCAGAATGGCCAAGATCAAAAACTCAGGGGACAGCAGATGTTGGCGAGGATGTGGAGAAAGAGGAACACTCCTCTATTGCTGGTGGGATTGCAATCTGGTACAACCACTCTAGAAATCAGTTTGGCAGTTCCTCAGAAATTGGATATAGCACTACCTGAGCACCCAACTATACCACTCATGGGCATATACCTAGAAGGTGCTCCAACATTTAACAAGGACAAATGTCTTACTATATAGCAGCCTTATTTATAATAGTCAGAAGATGGAAAGAACCAAGATGTCCCTCAACAGAGGAATGGATACAGAGAATGTGGCACATTTACACAATAGAGTACAACTATTAAAAACAATGAATTCATAAAATTCTTGGGCAAATGGATGGAGCTAGAAAATATCATCCTAAGTGAGGTAACCCAGTCACAAAAGAACACACACAGTATGCACTCGCTGATAAGGGGATATTAGCCCAACAGCTTGGAATGCCCAAGATACAACTCATAGACCACATGAAGCTCAAGAAGAAGGAAGACCAAAGTGTGGATGCTTTTATCCTTATTGGCAGGTGGATCAAAATACTCATGGCTCATAGCTAACCAATAGACTGAGCATAGGGTCCCCAGGGGAATAGCTAGAGAAAGGACTCAAGGAGCTGAAGAAGTTTGGAGCCGTCAAGAGGAACAATAATATGTACCAACCAGTAGCCTCAGAGCTCCCAGGGACTAAACCCCCAACCAAAGAGTACACATGCAGGGACCAATGACTCCAGCTACATATGTAGCAGAAGATGGCCATTTCAGACATCAATTGGAGGAGAGGCCATTGGTCCTGTGAAGGCTCAATGCCCCAGAGTAGGGGAATGCCAGTCAGGAAAGGGGGGGGGGCTGTTGAGCAGAGGGAGGGAGGATGGGATAGGCGGAGTTTTAGAGGGGGTCACCACTTTTTGAGGAGATACCACTTGAAATGTAAATAAATCAAATATCTAATAAAAAAGGGAAGTGTTACAAAAGAAAAAAAATAGTTTTTCCAAATACCTATACCTTTATTTAAAAATCTTGCAAACAACCTCCTAAGGAGACTTGGATAGAGAAAGCTTCAAGAAAAGGCAGAGACCATGTGTGTTCCATTTCCCAGCATCTGAGACTTCAAAGGAGGTCAATAAATATTTGCTAAATGGGTAAGTTAGTGAATGCCATGATGTGGAAAAGTAGAGTGTAGCTTCATTAGATTGGTTTGACAAGCAAAGATGCCCATTAGCTGGGACAGCATGTGTAGTGGGGCTGCTTAGCAGGGATGAGAAGATAGTGCCCTATCCACTAGATTATCTGGTCTTCATGCAGGAGGCTGCCCTGCCATTTGGCATCTGTGCCTTTTGGATTGACGATTCATTATGTCCAACATAGCAATCAATACCAACATGGCAGAAAGCTTTCCCAGCTTCATCAGCGACTGTGCCTTTTCTGGATAGTGCTTTTACGCTTGTGCTTTTTTTGTGCTATCTTCTGGTTGGTTTTCCTTTTTAAACAGTGCTGTTAGTTACAGATTAGCCTGGTAACTTGGGTGGCCCAAGAATGCTCTGGACCTGTGCTGCTGTGTCAGATGGGTAACAAGATCAGAGGAATTTCTATGTGTTTACATTAGGATTTGTGTCTGAATTATAACATATAGACCAGCTTTTAATTACTTCTTTCCTTTTACTGCTTTTCAAGCCCATGCATGTTTAGAATCCAGATATAAATATCTCCAGTAAGCTAAGTCACCACACTGGCCTTTCTCTTGCTTTTGAAAACCATTCTGAGTTCAGAATGGTGACAACACCCACCTTTAATTCCAGCACTCGGGAGGCAGAGAAAAGTGGATCTTTGTGAGTTCAAAGTCATCCTGTTCTACACAAAAACTAGAGACCAGCCAGGGTTACATAACGAGACCCCCATATCTCTACCACCATCAAATTAATTCCAAAACAGAAAATATATGAATATATACTTGACTGTGACACTATTGTTTCCTGAAAGCCCCAATACACTGTGCTTCTCCTGGATAGTCAGCATCGTAGTACTTACTGTTTGTTTGAATGGACACGTCTTCACTCTTTCATTTCCAACTTCTAAAGTTGCAGGGCATGAAGGATACTGTCTGGTTAAATGAACTGACCAGATGCATTTGGTCATAACCTAAGCAAAAAAAGGGCACATGGCTTTAAAAGACCTCTATGAAGTCAGTGTAGTGGCGTATGCCCATATATGGGAGGTGAAGGCAGGAGAATCATAGTTTGAGGACAATTTATGTTATTTAGTGAGTACCAGGCCAGCCTCACTCTAACCCTAAGAAAAAAATAAAAACAAAATAAAAAACAAACAATAAGAGGAAGGGGGAGGAGGAGGAGGAGCAGGGGGAGGAAGAGAGGAAGGGGGAAGGAAGAGGAAGAGCAGGGAGAGGAAGAGTAGTAGGAGGAGCAGAAGAGGAGGAGGAGGAAAAGGAAGAGGAAGAAGAAACTATTGACACTAAGTAGTGCACCCTAGAAAGTCAAACAGACAAAATTGCAGAGGTGGCAGTACACTATCCCTTCCCAAACTTTGTGCCAGCTACTATGACAAGCATTTTAATGTGTTGAACAATTAGCAAAACAAAAATAATACAATGTTCAGAACACTTAAAAGTTATTGTTGAAAAGAAAAATGAAATTTTACATCTAAAACTAGTTAATAATTTTTACTCAAAAGTGTACTTTGTGCAGTGATATTGGCTATACAGCTAATTTATAAGGTAAATTATATTGCGTCTGTAAAGTTGACAGAAAAATAACTGACACACCACCAGCCTCTATTCTTGTACTTTGAAGCCATTCTAAATAACGAGGACAGCACTGCCCTGACAGGACAGATGACCTTGTAACAGAGGTGACTACTAAACGAGGGGGCAGCATAGACAGTGTGGACATAGAGAACAAAGGGATAACCAGGTCTGATTAGACACAACTAATCAGTAGACCATGCAATGTTGTATCACACTGCTTAAAATAGGACGTAATTTGAAACATTTATTTCTGCAATTTTCCATGTTATAATTTTAGACTGCAGGAAACTGAAATTGCAGAATAGGCAATCTTGACCAAGGGGTCACCTGTGTTACAAGCATAGCAGTAAAGTTCATATGGTGTAAGTCACTCATCTATTCTCTCTGTAACCCAAGATATAAATTGAGATTTGATCCAAACCTTTGGCCTTAATCACCTAAGTGTAGCCTTGTCCAGTGAAGGCAAACCCCAGTATTTCTATCCCTTTGAAAGGTTACAGTAAAGAAAGAGCCTGTGGGTTCTTGCCAGAATGGGTGTGTTTATTTGTGCATTTGATTTGTCATGTGTAAAGACTCTGTGATGGACTGATATGTCAGAAGGGTACACCTTTCCCTAGTCCACACACAGACATCTACCTTGACTGGCCTTGGCACTATGAACTTGTCATGAATCAAGGCAAAGTAGAGTCAAAACAAACAAAATAGAATGCTATGATTAATGACTTATTTTCCAAACCTGGAAGGCTCTTTAGGCCTTAATAAACCCAGTTTGCATCCTTAAAAGCAGCCATCTAGATCGGTAGGTCATGTAGGCCTGTTGTAGTCAAACCTGGTTCTTGCTCCCAGAAATAAGACTTAGACTCAAAATATATGTACAAATACCTTGGTCATATATGTAGGCTCTATTCTGACTAGATCATAAATAACTCAATTATTTTAACCTACGTTTTGCCACATGGCTGGTTACCTGTACTCAGGTACCGTACATTTGTCTCATCAGCTTTTTCCAGCAACCCTTCTGCCCTCTCTCTCCCAAAATTCTTTTTCTTCTGAATGTCCCTCCTATTTTTCATCATAAGCCCGTGCTGGCAGAAGTTATATTGAGTTGAGGAGAGAAACCCAGTAAGAGAAAAGAAAGTGTCAAATCAGTCCCATACCTGAGACCACAGAGATTTGGAGAGAGGTGCATGTTGGCTTTGTATTGTAACCAGGATTTGTTGAGTTGTTACCCAGGTGTTCTTTGTTTCCAAAAGGCAGTAAATTGAGTTTCTTACCCAACACCTGTTGCCTCCCACCTCCCAAACACATGTGCTTTGAGGCTTCTTACTCTCCAAGACCTAGGTGAGGAGAGAGTTGGTTGTGATTTGGATGGGAAGTGACAAGAGACATCACTGGAGGCTAAAGGAGATGCTTTCTCCTTTCACAAAGCTGATATAAAAGTAATCCAAACCAGTTGAATGGCCACAAACCCTCCTCAGCAGCTCTCTGCAGTCACACCATGAGCTCTGGGACACAGGGGGCCTATAAATTGCATAGTAATGGCTGGTTCCTCAGTGGGAATAAACATGTGCTTTGAGTTTTCAAAGTGAGTCACTCATGCTGTGAGATAAATGTTGATAGCAAGCAGATGTGACATGTGCTTTTCAAGAGTGGCAGGAGAGGCACAAGGCAGGGACAACTGAAGGATTGGCATCTTTCACATGCTTTGAGGGTTTGGGCTAACACTTAACGGGAACTTCTTTTACAAGAAACACTGAGTGGCTGGTGAGTCCCTCCCCCCTCTTCTTTCTTTCCATAAGTGGAATCTACATTTTAAGCCTTAAAATGTAAACGTGTTCTGGCTCCAATTTGTCGGCCAACTCTAATCGCCTCAAAACTTTATATAAACTCTAGGTGAGTAATTTCCCCAAGTACAGTACCCTTTTGGAATGCATGTATCATGAACTCAGATTAAACTTTTAACCTCACATTTTTCTGGGAAGGATTATTATCTATGTTTTTTATTGTTTAAAAAGGCAATCATAAACCCAAGAACATTGAGTGCTCTCCAGTGACTGAGCCTGGTACACTGTCTCCTTTTGTTGTGTATGTTTGGGGACCATGTATATATTTGACTTCCTAACAAATAAATAATGAATAATAAGTAATAAATAAATAAATAATGAATGAATGAATGCTCAGGCCCAGTGTTTTCAGAACTAAAACTACGGGGCACTGACATTCTTGTCTTCCTTATGACATTCCCAACTAGTGAACTCTTAGGAGGGCGTTGTGCCTTCCCCAGTCAGCTATAAAATTATAAGTATCTCCCATCCAAGAACTAACCAACCATAGACAAAAAAATCTGAATGTCTATTTGCTGATGCATACCATGTACCCATTGCTTAGTGATGTGTGTGTGTGTGTATGTACACATGCATGTGCAACATCCTCAGCAGAGCCTGAGCTCTGACTCCAAGATTGCTTCTGCTTCATTCTAAGCTTTCATTCACTCCATCTCCTTCCTCTAGGCACAGGAGAGAGAGGAGTTAGCCTCTCCTATCATGTTGGGCAGAGCAGAGCAAATATCAGATGCTAAGCTTTAAGATGAAGGTTCTCTTTGCAAGCCTGATGCTTCTCTCCCTGAGGCATTATTCACCTGCTTTGACCTTTGTGAAATCAACTAGGTCTTTAGTATAAAGCATGTTTTTTTGTTTGCTGTTTGTTTGTTTGTTTAAATCTGAATTCGTAGCACCAACTTGGAAGCAAGTAAACTGGCTTACTCTTCTAGAAGTTTTCCATTATTTGTTGTATATTTTAAATAAAATATTATTGCCAAGATGCATTTGGCATGGCACTGAGGGAAGAAAGTTGGCTGGGGACCAAACATTAGTCCTGCTGCCAACTCACTGTGTGGCCTTTGGCAAGTCAAGGTGTCTGACCGTGCTATTTGGAAGTGGGAAGAGCTGGATTTTGTCTTCCAGCTGAAACAGTAACAGTCCCATTAATTTTGCTGTGACATTTCAAGGGGGAAAAAACCTAAAACAAGAAACACAAATGATCAAAATCCAGTACAGAGAGCTCTGATGGTTGTGTGAGCATCCTCTGCAAAAACCCAGGGCAGAGAGTTGTGCTGTGAACATCCTCTGCAGTTGTCCTGGTCTGTTTTCATACAATGCTCTGTAAATACTGCAATGCTGTTTTCATGTTCTGTTATATCATCCAGCAGGATTCATACTCATTCCCTATTTCTCTCAATGTGTCTCTCTCCCGTGTGTGTGTGTGTGTGTGTGTGTGTGTGTGTGTGTGTGTGTGTGTACATATGTACATGCATGTATAGAAGTCAGGGATCAACTTCAGGTCCTCATTCCTCAGAAAGTATCTACCTTGGGTGGTGGTGTTGCTGTTTTGGTGTTGTTGCCATTGTTTTCCTTTCTAGTTTTGAAGGATTTTTGTTTTCTTTTTTGTTTTTTTCAGAAACAATGGTAACTCAGTCTCTGGGTGCAGCAACTAAAACCTAATTGTGTAAGCCTTATTAAAATCTGATCCCTCTTGTGGCAGATCCTTGTTTATCCACCATTATCCACCAGAAAATTTTAGCAGCTACATCTTACCCCCTCTGCTGTCCCAGTTCCAAAGAGGACCCAATTTTCTCCCGCTTCCTCTCTTCTTTTGTCCAACCCAGAAGTCCTGCCTGCTTGCCCAGTGATTGGCTCCTTTATTCATTAGGGGATTGGTTTGCAAGAACACCACCAAGCCCATCTACAACACTTCCTCATTTCTGTTCTAATAAAAACAAAACCTTTCTCTCAAATATAAATAGAGAACAACTATTACCATTTTGTAATCTATAAAGTATAAGATAGCCCTAACACCCAGTCCATCATTTAGATGTCATTAAGATAGAACATTGTCATCTATCCTAAATTTAAAAAACTTATGATTCTACATTGACTTTTGTCCTGGCTTTACATAGTGTGCCATCTGAAAATCATCCTCTCAAATCTATTCTCTCAAAGTAAATAGCCTGGGTTGGCTAGGAGACTATAAGTAGTTTTTCAACCCCATGAGAAATCCAAGAATGACTGATATTAACTGAGAATATATAGGAAGCCTAACACAGCTTCCAAAACTTAGCCAATTTATAGAGACTACTGATCTCCTGGATGGTTCCTTATTTCCAAACGTTGGAACATCAGTCCTCAGCCTTCTGGTCAGGATCATCTGACAGACCTAGAGAAATAGGATATTAAGGACTAGCCTACTCTATCTTAGCAGAATCAAGCTGTCCTAAACCTGTAATTGTGTCCTTTCTTTGGACAGTATTATGTCTGTAGATGAAAAGAGGCAATTTTTGCCTAGTGGTTGTCTTGCCACAACTAAAGCAACTCCATTGATGCTCAATTTCTTCTATGAATCCAAGAAAGGGAAAGCTGTCAGAAGCAGACTACTCTCAACAACAAGTGAATAAATAACATTAAATGTCATATTCTGTAGATTTCTGGCATTTTTGAAAACCAGCTATCTATGTAATATGGACTGTTGTCCATTAACTACTCTCAGCTATTTCTAATTAAAATCTTGAAAACATCCTAACAATAAACTAAGAGCCATGAATTTGCTATTTGGCCCTAAACTCACAGCCTTAAACATCTCAGATCAATTAAAATAACAGTTATAGAAGGACTGGGTCTAATCTTTGTACTTACAAAATTTTGTATCAATAGAATAAACTTATACTAATGAAACCCTTGATTTTGCATCAAAATAAATTATGTACAATTTAAGAAATTATGACTTCATCTTAGTAACAATTAAAGATATTTCTACCAAATGAGATTATGGCTATGCAATCAATTCTAGCTATTCCTCCCTGTTTCATTTCTACATTTCCCTAGAAAGACAACCTATTAATAACCCTCTCCGGCCCCAAAGCCCAGGAAACTGGGTTGACAACTCTTCATAACTTCAAGCTGAATATGGATGCTGAGATATCTTGAAGGGGGGCAAGGTAGGGAAAATGGAGGAGTTGGTTGGCCTTAAAAAAGCCACACCAGTGATTGTATTAGTCTCTGATGTCTGTGTCCTGACTGGATCCAGCTAAAAAGTTCAAGACATCAGGAGTTCAAGCAGGTCAGTTCAGTATGTTTGATGAGGAGACTCACCAAAGTTGTATAGTCTGTAATATACAAATCTCAAAACAAAATTTTAATATCATCAAGATAACCCTTTTGTTTGATTATCTGGATTCTAGTTCTCTGGAGGTCTATCAAATCTGATCCATATTACTCTGGAAGGTATATAGACCTTAATCACCTTTTCCAAAAACACAAAGACAAAACCTTTTTCCCAAATCAGCATATCCTTGAGCCAGTAATCAGAAAACCCCTTATTTAGGCCTCTCTCCCAGAGAAATAATATAACCACAAAACTCAAAATCACACCCATTTTGAAAATCAAAACAATATAAAACAAATGAAGTAAACTAAGATACTGTATGTGCTTATACTTAGGCCTTTCCTATCTTGCCAAGAAGGAACTCAAGATTCCCATGCAGACCACTTTAGTAGAATATGAGCTTCCTGTGGCTAGTTAAACAATCTGTACCATCTTGCTGTTTGGCTCTCTGCCCAGAGTCACAGACATATTTTATTAATACCTGTTCAAAGCAGGTAATGATTATCACTGTACTCTCTACTCTGGAGTCAGTGACTAATATTCCCTATCCTAGTTCAAATTAAAACAATCCAAAACAAATGATGTAAACTAAAATACTGTATGTGCCAATAATAGGCCTTTCCTATCTTGCCAAGCAGGAAAAGACACTCAAGATTCCCATGTAGACCACGTTAGACAGAATATGAGTATCCTGCAAAGCAAGTAAAGCAATCTATACCATCTTATGGTTTGGCTCTCTGCCTAGAGCAGGCAACTTCATTCTTTTTCTCTCTTAGAGAAGCCAGTACTTTTTCACAGCAAGGGACCTCAGCACTGTTAGCAGTGTCTTTGTTTAAACTTTCCCACTCTTGAGTCACATGACTCATTTTTAGCACTACCCAGCTACTTACCCAACAAAACAAAACAAAACAAAACAAAAAAAACTCTCTTAAATTTCTAGTGGATTCGTGCCCAACCAGCACATTGGTTCACCATCTGTTGCAGGAAATATTAAAAAAGTAGAAGTGGTACATTCCTGCACTTGTGCATCTGCCCCAGCAGCCTGGCTGGCCATGCACTGGCAGGCAATGGCCAACCTGTTTTTATCTCATGGAGATTCTGACTCTGAACTCTACAATCTCTCCACCCAGCTTGCTAGGTTCCCACTGGAGAGTTGCTACCATGCCAACCCTGTGCTTCAAATCCCCCAGGGCCTTTGTGGAGCACCTCAGGCAAACCCATGCTTGACCACCATACCTTCCTCTCTTGAACCCAGACTAGCTGCCACATAATGGAAAACACAACACAAACTTAGTTCAGAAACAATGGTAACTCAGTCTCTGGGTGCAACAACTAAAACCTAATCTTGTAAACCTTATTAAAATCTAATCCCTCCAGTGGCAGATCCTTGTGGATCCGCCATGATACTAGAAAACTCTAGCAGCTATATTTTACCCCTCTGCTGTCCCAGTTTCAGAGAGGGAGATGGCTTTTTCTAAGCAGCTGGGACAAAATCACCTGATTTTATTTATTTACTTGTTTTAATTTTTAGTATTTGTTTAAAAGGTACACATCTGTGATACTGCTGCAATTTGAACAGCAAAAAGGCATCTGTACAAATGGATGCATATAAGAAAAGAAGGACCAACCTTAGCATCAGGCACATTAGGCTTCTGCAGGAGCCCAGTAGGACAGGAGAACCCTGGGATTATGGAAAGAACTAGCCAGAAAGTAAAACTGGCCCCTTTGGGTGTTATTGTGCTGTCCAAATCGCAGTCTGAAAGGGTGCATCTAACACAGGCATCATTGACTTGGTTTTATCAATCTGTGTGGTGAGTGGTGGAGAGGTGATTCATGAGTTTCTGGGAGGATGAGGATGATGGTGGAGTAAAGGCAGCAGCAGAGGTCCAGGGGTCTAACCATTTCTGACATGGGCTTAGACAATGGCTGGGGCCAAAACATAGTTCATATTAGCAAGAAAGGAATGCTGGGATTGGCCACATCTGCACAGTTGTAGACAACATGTACTTGAGAGCAAGATCCAAACCCCTGCAATAGCTAAATGGAGCACTGGACCAAAGACAAGAATTACAGGGAACTAAGGAGAGTACATACAGTCAGGAAAGATGATGGCAATACCAGAAGCAGTACAGCAGTTCCAGGAATGGAAATGAATGGGAAGTTCAGCTGTATAGGGAACTCCCCTTGAGAAGGAAGCTGCTTCAGGCCTAGTAGCTATCCTTTTGTCATCATCTTTGTCTTCATCCCAGACCAAGCATTGTTTCATCTCATCAAGAAAAGCCCAGTAATTAAGTTAAAATGGAACTAGCCATCTACATGCATAGTATCAGCTACTTCTTAGAATCCCAGTAAAGAGGCTGGTTAGGAATTCCACTTTCATGACATTCCTGCAGAATCATTTCTCATTCACAGCATATGAGAATCCTCTGTACAATATACTTGGAAAGCCTGAAGCTCTCACTCTTCACAATTGTAGGGAAAGGTATTGGGCAGCTCTGTGAGCGCCCTTGAGGCTGCAAACTTGCTATCTCACACACCAGCAGCCACAGATGTTCTATGATTTGGCTCTTTCTGATACTTGGGGACTAATGTCTTGCCAGGGCCATGTACATCAGCAGTAACAGCTGATCTACCATGGCAAACTGCTTGGAAGGGCTCTGGCTCGTCTCTGCCAGGGTACGCACAGAGGGTTGGAGGAAGTGCATGTCCTCGGCAGCCTGTGCTGACCTGGAGCCTGCATTTTGCTTTTAAGGAGAGTCTCTCATTGGGACCTGGGAAATAACATTTAGGCTAATCTGGCTAGCTAGTGAGCCCCAGGGATAGGCCTGTCTCTGTCTTCTCCCCATGAGGATTACAAGCATGGGCGATCTACATGCAGTTTTTAGATGAGTACTTTAGAATTGATCTCTGGTCTTCAGCAGCACTTCACTGAATGGAGCCATCTTCTAACTCATGATTTTAGACTCTTTCTAGCATTGGAAGAAAAATAGAAGCTGTGTAGCTTCATTTCCACTCTTAGGGTCTAGAAAATCAATAAACTAATTGGTAGCTACTAATAATTTCCCTTTGACTACCCTTCATGTCCTCAGGACCAGGCTATGCTATTCCTTTCTGAGCTCCTCTCCCCTTTGCCCTGTGAAATCACCAAAATGTGTTTATATTTCTGGCTTTAATGGATTGCCTTAGCCTCTTTGGTGTGCAAACATCCAGAATTTGGTCAAGTGTGCAAAACCATAAGGAAAATGATTTGTTTGTTTGTCTATTCATTTAGGTACCCTGAGATTCCTGTCTCTCAAAGACAGAGGATTGGAATTATTTCTAAGGAAGGAATGATTTGGCTCTGGTTCAGCCAGCCTCTCCAACTGCATCCTGTACCTGCAGTAGCCTTTGTCACAAAGCCTATGTGATACTGGCGTACATTTTGTTACCAAGGTTAGCTAGAGATGACATTCTAGGGGGTCTCTTATGTTGGTGCTGGTACAGGATTACCTCATTGTTAATTTAGATACAACAATTTAGTTGTTGAGTACTTACCATGGATCTAAAACTAAGGATCTAAAAAGTAAATATAATTGGTATTTCCTAAAAGGAGTTCATTATCTAACAAAGGACATGGGCATTCATATAGTCTATAGGATGTAGGAATCTATGTAGTCTACAGAACAGTACACAGGTGAGTATATAGTCTATAAACTGGGACACAGGCATGGATAAAGTCTATATTATATAGCACACAGGTGTTCATATAATCTATAAAAGAGGACAGGTGTGCATGTAGTTTATAGATTTGGACACGGGTGTGCATATATTCTATAGAAGAGGATACAGGTATACATCTAGTCTATAGATTAGGACATGGATGTATATATAATCTATAGAAGAGGACACGGGCAGGTATGTAGTCTATAAACCGGGACACAAGTGTACTTGTAGCGTCTAGACTGGCACATAGACATGCATATAATCTATAGACTAGGACACAAGAGTGCATATAGTTTATAGAAAACAACATAGGTATGCATAAGGTCCCTATGACAGGACGCAGGCATGCATGTTGTCTATAAACTAGGACACAGGTATGCATACAGTGTAGAAACTTGGACACGGGTATGCAGGTAGTCTAGAGATTTGGACTGGGACAAGGTGTGTACATAGTCTACACACTAGCACACAGGCATGCACGTAGTCTATATAATAGAACACAATCACACATGTATTCTATAGCACATAGTAAGTTATGTTACACCAGTAGTACAGATGCAAATAGAGACATAGACTCAGGCACTGAATTAAGCTAGAATTTTCTTTGGCTAAAAAGCAGGTAACCAATATTCCAGGAAAAGAACATTTCATGGACAGATACAAAATAATGTAAAAGTATATGACAGACCCTTTGATGTAGTTTAGGAATTGTGGGGGTGATTATGATGTAGTCACAGATCCATGAAAGACAGTGGCAAAGACAGGGCTAGAAAAGCAGACTGATGGATCTGTGGGAGCCTTTTACAAGATCAACAATTAAATAAAAATGTTTTGCAAAGATCCTAGGGAACTTACAGAAATATACACTACATGAAGAAATTTGTGTGTTGTGTACCATAAGTATATACAATAACATATTTTTAAAAGACATTTGAGGTATAAGAAACAGAAGATGAAAAATAATGTAAAATCATGAATGGCTCTTCATATATGGTGCATATGCAGTTGTTAGGGGTGAAAGGAAAAGTTCACTATGTCTATATAATAAAATCAGTTGCTCCAGAGAAGCAGGCTTCTTCTGGAAGGAAGAATAAAGAGAGATTTCTTCTGGTTTTCATCAAAGTCTCCATGTGGGATACAGTGGAAATGTCTTCAACAGTATCCCCACACTAGCAATTTTTATAGGGCTGTTCCTTGTAATGTCCCCTCAGTGCAAGCCAGTGGCACTCTGCCAGAGTGTAATTCGGTAAAAACATCTCTGCTCAAGCCCGAGAAGCTTGGCCCATGCCTGCTTGATGTGGGGATATAATTGAGGGTATGGAGAGGAATAGATGTCCTTCCCATCTTTTCGGCCATCATCCATGAGTACTGCTCCTCACAATAGGACTCTTAAAATGTATTAGCAAGAACTGAATTGGAGCCCTCATTTTGTTGGCAGAGATCTCAGGAACAAAGGAGTTTGAACCTTGGGTTATGTAACAGAGTATGTTTTCCAAATATGTTTAATCTTGGAAGGGAAGTAATTGATCAAGTTGAACTAATAGTGCAGCTCCTGGCCTGAGTGCAGACTGGCCTGGCATCAGGGCACAGATGCCACTGAAAACTGACCCGCCAGACTGCATCTTGCTATGAGCTGTAGGCTAAAGGTGGGCACACAAAAGCCCCTCTAATTGTTTTTTAATCAATTCATTTATTTATTTTTTGTTTCTTTTAATTTATTTATTTATTCACTTTACGCAGCCAATTGTAGCCAAACACCCCAAGCCTTCTAAATTTTAAAAGGAAAGCAGTGGGATGATTATACTTTCAAATTTGTTCTTTTTTTTAATGAGGCAAAGCATTGTGTGAGTAGGTACCTAGGTGTGTGTGTGTGTGTGTGTGTGTGTGGTGTGGTGTTTTGCTTTGTTTTGATTCAAAATCAAAAGCAGTCACTGTAAAGATGAGTACATTTAGGTACAAATAACACATCATATCTTATTATACCATATACAGTTTATAAACTACACTCTGGCCATTCCCATTGCGTGTGTGTGTGTGTGTGTGTGTGTGTGTGTGTGTGTGTGTGTGTGTGTGTTGCTTTACTTACTTGGGATTTCTGACATGTGATTATTTAATACTTTTTTTTTAAACCCCAGAAAGATCATTTGGGCCTTAGAATGGGACAAAATGAAAACAAACTCCAGTCATTTGAAAGCTGCAGGTGAGGTTTCAGGATTGGTATTTGTAGAGCAGATCTGGGAGTATTCATGGACCTTCTTAAAGGTGTTATTATACTGAGTGTCTACCCTTCTCCTCAGCTTCCAATCTGTAGTCATCACTAGGTGGGCCTGAGACTCACCGGATAAGGACACAGAGGTGGGGGTGTTGTGAGGTAATGGAAGAAGACCAGACATCAGTTTCTAGGTTTATAAGTGGGGTGCTATTTCAGTACCTGAAGTTTCTATTTCTGTATATATTACCCTTTTACTTCTTCATAATATTCTATATTGTGATTTGAGAAAGAGAGGGAGGGAGAAGAAAGGGGAGGGAGAGGGAGAGTGTTTGTGTTACATGATTGTCCTTCAATATCCCTGAGAGATGGTATTCAAAACCCCTCTCAAGGGCCCAACTCTTGTCTGATTGTCTGAGGCCCTTTTAGAAACTAGCATACCTTTTGCATAAAACCTACACACATCCCATTATATTTTAAATTATCTCTAGGGTGCATATAATACCTACTACAATGTAAACGATCTAAATATTGTAAAGAGAATAATGACAGAGAAAGTCTGGATATGTTCAAGACAGACGTGGGGGGTTTTTTTTTCAAAAATTTTTTTTTCAGTCCCCAGTTGGTTGACTCTTGGATGAAAAATCTTGCAGATACAGGAGCTAACTCTGATTTCTTCTGTTTTCCCAAAATTCCTCTAATTCTGCCTGAAAAATCACATATTCTTTTCTGTTCTCTCTGAAATAACTTTTGTAAAGTTATTTCATTATTGCTGAGATTCCATCCATTCTAAAACCCATACTACCCATAAGCTTATCCTCTTAGTTGTCTAAATATATGCTGAGTGCTGGAACCTTACAGCTGAATTGTGATTAGTATAGCCAAGTTGTTTCACTTTCTTTCCTGGCTTAGATGCTCTGCATGGCAGTGTTGTTTAAAGAAGTGAGTTGGACCAAGAGCTATTTCAAACATGAGTATAATGTGGAGGATTTTAGTTGGCTGGCAGTAATATGAGCCTTCTCAGAGATAGGAAAATAAGTCCAGGAGGTGAAGAACAGTGAAGAAGTGAAAACTGTACCACAGAAATAAACGCTTTTCTTTTTTGAAAATGTAATTAAGGTGACCTGGGGGCAGTGGGGGGGAGGTCAACTGTTCTTTGCCCTAAAAGGGAGAGATAGTAGGTGAGAATTTAAGCACATTGTGACAATTTTGTGGCAAAGACTTCCTTAACTGTCATGTTCATTAGCTGGCACACCACCAGCTGGCATCTAATCATTTTTGAAGCATACCTCTGTATTACCATTTCTGAGACACACCAGCTCTCCGTTCAGTGTTACAGGTAGTTAATGAAACTACTTTAGGGTTGGTTACACTGCTGGGATCTAGAAACTTCAGTGTCTGATTGGCATTTGGGGGAGAACCATACCTGTACAAATATATGAGTAGATCTCTTCATAAAGAGCCCAAAGTCAGCTGTTCCTTGCCAACTATTTAAGCATGTGCAGTAAGGGTGATGCCATGTTAATTAAGACTAAAGGCTAAAAGAGCCATTGCAGATGATCCAGATTACAGAGTTTGTTTGAGATTTTACAGATAACTCTGATGGCAATACTGGTTTAGCTCAATTTTACAAGGCCAGAGTTTTAAAATGAGGTAGTGCTTGATCATTATAAAGTATCATAATAAGTAGTTCGCTGTGTCTTATTATTAAAGAAGTGGGGCACTCCTGATGGACTTTAGAGTTATTATTTAAGCTTGATTTTATTTTTTAAAGGGCCAACTGTATATGTGACCTGTCACTAAGTTCTTTTTGTTCCTCATCCCTCCTAATGTCCTTTGGGGCCATCCATATTTTACAGTTCATCGGGCCCTTCACTAGAAGGTGGGAATGAATAGATGTCAAACCCAGAGTGAGCTCTTGGAATGCATAGCTCTAAGATGCTTCCATCAAATCCTGCCCCTCAGAGCTCAAGGAACCTGACAAAAGAGGAGGCAGAGGAATGGGAATTCAAAGAACAGAGCACAACAGGAGAACAATACCATCTAAATAACTGAGCAACACTTCATGAGCTCACAGAGACTGAGGCAGCAATCACAGGTCCTCTGCATATCACAATAGGTTTCAGTTTTTGATATTTTTATGGGATTCCTGAATGTGTAAACAAGTGAGTCTCCGATTTTCCTGCCTTCTCTTGGAGCTCTTTTATTTTTCTGTTGGCTTGTCTTGGCTGACTTCTATATGATGGTTTTCATTTTATCTTATTATATTTTATTTTGTTATATTTGGTTGTTATTTCCTAGAAGCCTAGGTTGTTTTCTAATGAGAAACAGAAAGAGAGTGGATCCAGATGGGAGAGGAGGCAGGGAGGAACCAGAAGGAGTAGAGGGAGGGGATATTATATTCTGATTATATTGTTTGAGAAAAGAATCTATGTTCAATGGGGTGGAGGAGAGATGTGTCTGCTAGCCAATCCAGTAAATTGATGAGCAAGCAATTGAAAGTGTTGTCTGGGACCTTTGTGTTTCCTGTGAGTTAAAAATTTTTCTTTATTTCTCTAGATCCTTATTGTTAGAGAATTATTGACTAAACTGAATCTGTCCTGGTAGCATAAGGTAAATCCAGAAGCCAGTGGTGGTACACACAGTTGTAATCCTAGCACTCAGGAGACTGATGTAGGAGGATCATGAGTTCAAGACTAGCCTGAGTTGCCTAGCAAGTTTGTGTCAAAAACAAACAAGAGCAATAGGCCAAGACAAGATGAGCTCAGTCATATTTTTGCAGACTTTCTGTCTCATTTTGCTTTGTTTGGGTTGTATTTTCCTTATTGGTCTTTTGCTTGATTATTTTGGTTTCTGTTTCTGAGTTTTGTGGGGTTGTTTTATGTGTGTGTTTCTTGTTTTTTGTTCATTTTTAAAAAGAGAAAAAGGCCGGGCAGTGGTGATGCACACCTTTAATTCCAGCACTTGGGAGGCAGAGGCAGGCAGATTTCTGAGTTCGAGGCCAGACTGGTCTACAGAGTGAGTTCCAGGACTGCCAGGGCTACACAGAGAAACCCTGTCTTGAAAAACCAAAATTATTATTATTATTATTATTATTATTATTATTAATAAATAATAAATAATGATGATGATAAAAATAAAAAGAGGAAAAGAGAAAAACCATAAGTTGAGTGGATAGGTGGAGAGGTGGGAGGGTCTGGGAAGAATTTGGGGAAAACATGATCAAACTACATAATGTAAACTTGTTCTTCAATAAGAAACAAATGCTGCATAAAAGATTTTGCATTAAGTGGTATCAGTCTTGTCATAAGTGTAAGGAAAGGCACTCTGACAAATCAGCAAAATGAGTTAAAGTCACACTCAAGTCAGTGATTATATTCATCAAAAAGTTTTTTGACAGTTTTTTAATTCTACTGACAGAAGATATGTAAATAATAGCATAATATTTTTAAGAGCTGTGAAAATAAGGGCCATATATGGTTGTATGTCAACCCACAGCACTATGAAAGATTGAAAGACTTCATATGAAAAAGTCACTAAACAACTGTGCTTTCCACAGCATTGGAGCTTACAGATATCTCTGCAGTAGAGGTGGGGAAATCACAGTATTTACTGCTGAAAAGATAATCATGAGACTTAGCCTCCAAGTAAATAATTCTCTGGCATTAAAAAAAAAATAGAATATTTGCCATCTGGATGGATTTGGGGTGAGAGAAAGCAAGGGGGAAGAGGAGGTGACTAAACCAGGAAAAGCAGGCAGCCTCAGCTAAAAGTTACTGCTTTTGTGAGCTACTCCTTTAGTTACTACTGTGTGATAAACCTCAGTGAATTTTTCAGCTTCTTGACCTGATACAAGAGACATGCTTTGAAAGCAGGTCATATTTTAGTCCCTTTGGAAAAAGAAATAACAAATAATTAAGACCGCAGTGCTTAAGGGACTGAAATGTCTTGGCGATAGAAGCAGCTAGGCTGACAGCTTTACCAGTTAATCAGCCAGGAATGAGTGGTCACTGTGTGAGCAAGCAAAACTGGAAACATCCCTGGATCCATGGAAAACATGTAGAAAACAGTCCTGGAGAATGTGTGGCAGCTATGTGGTTCTCCACCCTTCAGTGGATATGGTGATTCAGTCTCTCCTCAGCTAACTACCTCACTATGTAGAGAACTTTTCTGGATCCATGAGGTTTACACCTAGCACCTCTGAAACCTCTATATGCCTAGAAGGTACCAGATAGAATGGGTAAAAGTGTGGAGGATTAATGTTTTGGGGGCATTTTACATACCTGTTGAAATGGCACAATTATTCTGTTGGGGAAATATAAACATCCTTATTTCCACACCTGAGGAAGTGGAGGGAGCGTCTAAATTTAGTCTCCAGGGTTCCCATCCATTGCTTTTCTATGACATGTTTTTTCCAGAAGCACCAAGAAATGTTTGCTTTAGATGTAACTGTTAGGAATTCACTGTACAATTTCTCTGAGCCTCATCTTTGTATTTGAAAAATGAAAAGTCAGAGACTGATGCCTCTTCTCATTACTCTTCAGCTTTCAGAGATGAATCTGACTGAAGTGGCGATTCAGAAGCTGCAGGTCTGGGGAGGGACCTGAGCTTGGGCTTCTAAAGAGTCTATCTAGGAACTGCAGATGGTGCAGACCTACCTACAGCTTTGTGAAAGTGAGGCTGTCTAGCAGTCCCATTCCAGGCTTCTAAGATGGCAATGACTGTATTTTAGCCTTCTAGTCAGCCCCTTATACCTGAATTTACTTAGGTGGCTGGCATGTTTGGCCCTTAGTAATGGGTCTCATCTTGGACCTAGTTAGTCTAGAACAGTGATTCTCAATCCATAGGTCCTGACCCCTTTGAGGGCTGAACAAGACCATTGGAAAACATAGATATTCACATTATAATTCATAACAGTAGCAAAATCGCAGTTGTGAAGTAGCAATGAAGACAATTTTATTGTTTCTCTCCACAACATGAGGAACTATATTAAATGGTTGCAGCATTAGAAAGGTTGAAAAACCACTTCTCTAGAGTAAATGCCTGGAAGAGACAGCTTCAGGAAAGCTTGTAGTGCCCACTGGTTAGTGATCATACACTTTTGTATGAGCTCTGTTCCTCCAGGGCTAAATCCTGACTCTCCCACCACCACTACTACCCGTCTGGTTTCTTGTTAAGTAAGCCTTTCTCTCCTAAATCCCTATCTCCAGCTCACTCAAACTGACTTGGCCCAAAATAAGATCAACTTTGAAGGCCACCTGGAAAATGCTATGAGAAAGGACCTTACTGTCTGAAAGAATTTTTTTCCAAATCAAATCCCATCCACCCTCCTGAGATACTGTTGCATGTACCTTTTCTCCCTCTGCCCTTTGTGTTATAGTAGCAACAGATGTTTCCTGCTGTTTTCCAATGGTAGCCCTTACCCTTTTTAGGAAGCCCCAGCTCCTTCTGTGGGTGTTAATTTATATGGACCAAGGTGAAATTAATTCTCTATACTTCCCACTGTGGGATACCAGTATGAAGAGAAGGGAGAAGGGAGAAGGGAGAAGGGAGAAGGGAAAGGAAGGAAAAGGGAAGGGAAGGAAAAGGGAAGGGAAGGAAAAGAAAGGGAAGGAAAAGAAAGGGAAGGAAAAGAAAGGGAAGGAAAAGAAAGGGAAGGAAAAGAAAGGGAAGGAAAAGAAAAGAACTTTCTCACCAGGTGTACTGATGCCTGCATGAACTCCTGACAATGCAGAGACTGGGTCAGGAAGATCAAGTTTGAAGTGAGCCTAGGCAACAGCAAGACCCTGTGTCCTAAAGACCAAAAGAAAACAGACATTTTTCTAATGCACAGATAGTCCTACAAGTACTTGGAGGGAAGCAGCTGTATGCCTCCAAGACCTATGGCAGTTACCCTTGTGGCAAGTATCAGACTCTTTGCTCCCCTAGACATCCATCTTTAAAGAGCCTTCTTTTTCTTTATCTCCAATCTTCCTCAAGTTTGGGTTTTAGAAACAAGCCTAGCCACCCAATCTTGGCTTTGCCAGGAGCATGGCCTAAGCCTCAGAACACACATTAAAAAGTAACTCATGTATATCACATATATCTGGGGCTAAGAAAAACTGTCTGGATCCCTCACCAGCCACAAATGCAGGTGGCTGCACACATGGAATGTGTGCATGGGTTTTGGAGGTGCTGTGATGGCATCAAAGCTAGTACTTGAATGGGTACATCTCCCTAACAGCACAGACTTTTACTTGTCTCTTGGTTTTTAGCTTTTGTCTTGACTTTAACATGGACTATAATATAACTTTAATTCCACAGCTAGGATAGTTGAGCCCGGGTTTTTAGATTTGCATTTTATCAAGGTTCTTGTTTTTCTGAGATGGTTTCATGTAGCTCAGGCTGGAGTGGGAACTATTTAGCCAAGATTGATCTTGAAATCATAGTCTCAAGTTTTTTTATTTGTTTGTTTGTTTTCTGTTTGATTGGATTTTTTTTTTTTTTTTTTTTTTTGGTTTTGGTTTTGGTTTTGGTTTTTTGGTTTTTATACTGGCTGGTTTTGTGTGTCAACTTGACACAGCCTGGAGTTATCACAGATGGGGAAGTGCCTCCATGAGATTCAGCTATAAGGCATTTTCTCAATTAATAATCAAGGGTGGAGGGCCCATTGTGGGTAGTGTTATCAGTAGTCTTGGGTTCTATAAGAGAGCAAGCTGAGCAAGTCAGGGGAAGCAAGCTAGTAACAAACATCCCTCCATGGCCTCTGCATCAGCTCTTGCTTCTTTTCCTGCTTGAGTTCCAGTCCTGCCTTCCTTTAGTGATAAACAGCAATGTGGAAATGTAATAAACCCTTTCCTCTCCAACTTGCTTCTTGGTCATGATGTTTGTGCAGGAATAGAAACTCTAAGGCAGTTTTTGACAAGATCTCATTCTGTAGCCCATGTCGGCCTCAAATTCTGGGTAGTCAGATGTTGCAATAACAGGTATGAGGTACTGCACCTAGTTCAACTACATATCAAGCACACCATTTCTCTAACTCATACTGGCTAAAATGTTGAAAATATTGAATCTCAGGGCTGGAGAGATGGCTCAGCGGTTAAGAGCACTGACTGCTCTTCTGAAAGTCCTGAGTTCAAATCCCAGCAACCGCATGGTGACTCACAACCATCCGTAATGAGATCTGACACCCTCTTCTGGAGTGTCTGAAGACAGCTACAGTGTACTTACCTATAATAAATAAATAAATGTTAAAAAAAAAAAAAAAGAAAATATTTAATCTCAATCCAGGGCCCACCTTTGATCATTCAGTTCCCAGATAAAAGACACACAACTTTTATTATTTACAGTAAGTCTTTATTGCACTAAAGATGGGCAGATATCTACCCTCTATGCTTATTTAAACAATATGACATGATAGAATGTGGCTCCTGAGTTATTACTTACTATGTTTCATCTGGACTTCTCTTAACTTCAGTTGATCAGTCCTTGTGGCCATGCTTTTTTATTCCTAGCCCATGGCATCTTCCTTCTCTCCTGCTTTCCTCCTTCTAATAATCTCCTTCAACTCTTAAACAAAAGTCTGGGAACCCTGCCTATCTCAATTCTGCCAAGCTATAGGCTGCAAGCTTCTTTATTCACTAGTCAGAAATAGCTTGGGGCCAAGATCACATGTGTCACTTAGGTCTATGTTTGGACTCTCATCTCTGGGGCAACCAGGCTTTAGGGGCCTGCACTTAGCATTACAATGCATAGCAACAGACCAAACCTGAACACTGTAGCATGACCCCTTTATCTCATTAACACTGCTCCTAAATATTGTCCCATCTTATATTGCAGCAACTGCTTATTTAAGAATTACCTTTTAATACTGATTAAAAGTCGGGCTAACAGTTTATGTGTGCTGCAACAATAAGCTTCCCAATCCTAATTTCAGAACTAGATAGTCATACTCACATAGCCAGGTTATAAACACAATCTATATGTGAGGACTGTTTCATGAAACAGAATTGAGAGACGGATCAGAATGTATGCTCTCTGTTTGCAGTCACCCTCCCCACTAAAAAGGAAAATAGAGCAAACTATTCTCCACTGGGCCAACACATAGCCCCTTGGATAAATCTGTCTAACCTAATTAATAACATTATCACAGGATTGCAATGGCACTTGCATCACAAGCAAAGAGATTAGGGCTCAAAGGATATGAAATGTTGGGTTGGAAACTGGAGCCACATTCTTTCTACCATGTCATATTGCTTATGTAAGGAGGGGCTTCATCTCTGTTGGATCTCATTATGTAGAGTTACTTCAGAGTTCCAGCCGTTGCTTCTTTTCAAATCTTTCATCTCCATGTTTTTGTGCCTTATATTTACTAAGTTAGGGAAACTTTCTCACTGTGATGAAATGCAGAACGCTTAGAATACAGTCGCCCTGCCTTGGAACAATTTACTATATAAAGTAGCAGGTCAGACCACACACATGAGGCCAGTTGATCCTGTGCTCATGGCTTTGTGCAGGAGGCATGGGGAAAGGGGGCTTTAAAACCAATAGTGTGTCTCACAAGTATTCACTAAAGTAGGGCAGGTAAGGCCAACTTTGGTCATTTAAAGACACTCTTACAGTATAAACAATGATTTTACCTGATGATCAGATCTTCTGGCTATTTGTAATGCCAGCTTCACCCATAGGATTCATGGTCTGTGATAATCATAATAGTACTCTAACTTGATCCTAGGCATTTCACGGATGACCCTAGGCTCCTAAGTACCTGTTCCCCATGGTGGGAACGGATTTTTTTTTTTTAAGTTTCCAAACAGTCATAGACCTGTATGGCTGGTCTATATCTCCTGAATATGAGTTCTTGACATTTGTAAATTGAGCAATTATTTTCTTAAGTGAAGGTGAAAGGATTCAGTTCAACACAGACTATACAAACTGTTCAGAGTCATAGAACACTTGACATTTTGCTATCCCTCTCCTCTTGGCCAGTTTACTTTAGATTTACTGGAAAATGGGGTTTGGGAATTACATCTCAGTAAAACAGAAAAGAATACTTCCTCTCCCTCTTTTTGTATCTGCTATGCAAGGTAACCCTTCATGCACTCGCCTAGGCCTTATTTTGCTTACTTTGCTGCTTATAAAAGGCTATGCCAGTACCTGCAGCATTCTATAAGATACACAGAGCCAGCTGGCAAAACACGGAACTGACAAGGGCATGGTGGCTGCCTGTGCCAGAGGCCATCTGCCCCTCTCTTTCTACAACCACTCACAGCTATCTCCTGCATTCTCTTGCGCCTACATGGATAGCTGCCGAAGTTGAAAGATGATGTAAATACACACGAGGTCTGAAAGTACTTCAAGTCATTTCTGAGTTTCAAAACTTAATTCCAAGTTAAAGCCCTCTCCATTTTATCATTGCATTTACTTTAATCTTGTTCAGAAGCTTTGTGACAAGGGACCTATAGCAAGATGCAAGTGTTAGTCATGATGGTGGTGGTGGTGGTGGTGGTTGGTGGTGATGTTGATCATGGTGCAGCTGCTGGTGGTAGTGGTGGTGGTAGAGATTGTGATGGTGGTGGTGGTAATCATGATGCTGGTAGTGGTGGTGGTAGTGTGTGTGCATGTGTGTGTGTGTTATTATGCACATAAAATTTTAATGACATTGCACAAATTGCACAATGCATAAATTTTATGCGCATTGATGTTTTACCTGCATGTACCTCTGTGTGATGGTGTTGGATCCCCTACAACTAGAGTTATAGACAGTTGTGAGCTACTGTGTGGGTGTGGGAATTGTTCCTTTGGAAGAACAGCCAGTTTTCTTAACCACAGAGCATCTCTCCAGCCCCAAGTTTTAATGAGAACAGCCAGCATACATTTGGGTAAATTCCTCTGTTAGATCCAGTGGCAAATGGAAATATGCCTTTCAAGTCTCTGCTACCATAAAAGATAAGTGGCTGGATGAGTAGTCTGTTTGGGTTCATGGAGTGTAAGAAAGGGAGCCCTTTAGAAGGCAGAATTCACAGAGGAGTCAGTATTTTGAGATGAGCTCTAAAGGATGCCAAGCAGGTATTAGGGAGTCTACTGGCAGCCAGGAGTGCTGTAAAGTTGATCTGAAGCACACAAGAAGGTGAAGGTGCACAAGTAGGATGGTTCTCTTTTCCCACCATAAACAATCAGAAATGATCAGAATTATTCAGGCTGGGAAGGACATGGCCAGATATATCAGATATCAATGCTGAGCAGGTGTATTAAAAAATAACCCAGATCAAAGGAAAGTAGTATTTTTTTCTTCATCATTGCTTTTTTAAATGAGGCTAAAACTCTTGCCTCAGTATTAGGGAGGAATCTCTACTTTTGCCTATGGAAATGCAGCTCTGCCTTCACCTTTGTGGTTTCATGCAAGTGCCATCTTAAACTGGCATTGAGAAAGAAGCGACTAGCTGGCTCTTGTCCTGTTCACTGTCCAACATGCTCACACGTCAAGCTGGCTAATGACTCCTCACTGCCCTCTGCATCACCACCTTCCTGACTAGGTAACTAACACTGAGCTCTCTGGATTGAACCGTCATGCATAGTGATCCATGGGCACCCTCAAGAGCACCCTCACTTCACTCTAACTTACTTGTCAGAAGCACCAGGGACTGCCACTTAGTGGAACATTAGAAGCAGTTTTAGTATTTTGAGCTTTGACCTGAATCCATCACAATCTCTTAGAAGTTGGGTCTTTTTTGCCCTTGGTTCCTCTTAATTCCCTTTTTCTCCTTTGGTGGGTTTCATCTAATTTGTTTTTGTTATGTTTTGTTTTGATTTTGGAAAACTTGGGTTGCATGGATCCTGTTTCTAAAAAGTGACTATTTCTGTCTATTTGGATTTTTTGTCCTAATACATCTCAAGTGTTTAGGAGGGTTGGATGGTCCTTTCTGTGTCAAGACAGGCATCCTTGGAATTCTCCACACATCCATGAAGCCTACTCCAATCTCTACTAAGGACTATCAGGATGATTTCTGGCACCTTGGTGTAGAGTTCTCAGGGGAAGGGTGGAAAGGATGAACCAGAAGGAATAAATAAGGACGCAGAGAATGGAGAGACTGGGGGTGCATAAGGATGCAGAGAATGGAGAGACTGGGGGTGCATAGGGAGTAAAGAATGGTGACGAGACTCTGGGTAAAAAGGTTGGAACTAAGTAGATAGTGTCATACTAAAAGGCACTGAAAGCACAAGGCAGCAGAGATTTCTTTTTCCGTTTATTGAAAATAGATTTTTTTTTTTACATAAACTATATCCTGATAGTTTTCCTTCCCTCTTCTCCTCCCAGTTCCTCTCTATGTCCCCTCTTCTCCAGATCCATTCCCTTTCTGTCTTTTATTAGAAAAGAGCCTGCTTCTAAGGGATAACAACCAAAGATGACAAAATAAAATACAGTATGATACAACAAAAACCATTACATTGAAGTTGGATAAGAAAATCAATATAAGGAATAGCAGACACAAGAATCAGAGACCTTCCTGTTACTACACTCAGGAGTCCCTTAAAACTAAGCTAAAAACTATAATATGTTTGCAGAGGACCTGGTGTAGACCCCTGTAGGCCCTGTGCTTGCTGCTTCAGTCTATGAGCTTGTGTGTGCCTTCCTTAGATGAATAGAGGGCTGTGTTCTCTTGCTGTCCTTCATACCCTCTTCACCCCCTCATTTTCAGGGTTCCCTGAGCTCTGAGGGGACAGATTTGATGGAAACATCCCATTTAAACTCTGTCTCTATATGGTGTTTAGCTATGGGGGTCTGCATCTGTTCCCAACTTTTGATAACTGAATAAGGCACCGATCTATGATTATAGCAGAATATCATTAGGAGTCTTTCTTTCTTTCTTTCTTTCTTTCTTTCTTTCTTTCTTTCTTTTTTTCTTTCTCTCTTTCTCTCTTTCTCTCTTTCTCTCTTTTTCTCTCTCCTTTTCTCTTTCTTTCTTTCCTTCTTTCCTTCCTTCCTTTCTTTCTTTCTTTCTCTCTCTCTTTCTCTTTCTTTCTTTCTTTCTTTCTTTCTTTCTTTCTTTCTTTCTTTCTTTCTTTCTTTCTTTCTTTCTTCTTTCTTTCTTACCAGTAGTATTTGGTTTTATCCTAGGTCTCTGGACTATCCAGTCTCTGGTTCTTGGTTACCCAAGGAGTGTTGGATATGGGTTTTGTCTTGTGGAGTGGTCTTAAAGTCAAATCAGACATTTGTTGACCAGTCCCACAAGTTCTGTGCTACCATCATCCCAGAATATCTTGCAAGTGGGACAGATTGTAGATCAAAGGTTTTGTGGATGGGTTGTTGCGTACATTTCTCTTTTGGTAGTCTATAGAGAAACTTTCTGCAACAAAGACACTAGAACATAGGGGGTGAGGACTCCATGTATCAGCTCAGCTTCTCCTTATCCAATGAGTTATGTCTTCAGAAATGGGATTCTGCTATAAGTGTGCAGAAAGTAAGCCATTGTCTTAGACACAGCCTGGGTTGTTTGGGAATTTCCATGGGAAATTGCACTAAATTGAATGCAACCTAGTCCCACTACTGGAAGCCTTGTGGGGTAACAAGAGATGGCTAATTGAGATGTCATATTCCCCCATTTCACATCATTAGACATCATTAGATTCACCTTTATATATTTTAGGAAATTTCCATTGAAATAGGTTTTCATATCATAATTGGAGCTTTGAGAATGGGTCTTCTTTTATATACAGGTGGACCTAGAACCCCTTAGTTGATAGAGTAATTGGTATATACCCATTTCAGGCATAAGTAGATTTTCTTACCTATTTATTTTTTCCATGCTGTGACTGAAATTCAGGGCCTTGAGTATGTTAGGCAAAGTGTTCCACCATTGAGTTGAATCTCTAACCCTTAGTAAACCAGGTGGATAGGAGCTGGTGTGATTTTGCTTTCTTCATTTCCTCCTGCTCTGTGCCCTGTACAACTTTGATCAGTTGTCTATAAGATCAGTGGCAACTGTGTCTGACTCTGGTTTGCCAAGTAAGATGCTTGGTCATTTTTTATTTCCTCTAGGGAGTAGGAAGAGTGTTTTCTAAGCTTTGGCATCTGTCCTTGCAGACAATACTTTCCCTAAACAGTGGAACAACTTAAAATAACCATGCATATGTCTACCTTCATTTATAATTTTGTTTTTCAAAAGGGCCTTGAGTATGTTAGGCAAAGTGTTCCACCATTGAGTTGAATCTCTAACCCTTAGTAAACCAGGTGGATAGGAGCTGGTATGATTTTGCTTTCTTCATTTCCTCCTGCTCTGTGCCCTGTACAACTTTGATCAGTTGTCTATAAGATCAGTGGCAACTGTGTCTGACTCTGGTTTGCCAAGTAAGATGCTTGGTCATTTTTATATTTTGTTTTCAATGCATAATTTGGCTTAAAGGCTGTATTCTGATTGGTGCAGCCTGGTCCTTATGGAGCAGGGTGCCTCCTGGGAGTCACCATACTGTAAAAGCTCTTGAGTCATCAGTGGACAACTGGCTGGTCCAGGATATCCCACTAACTGACAGTTGTGCTGTGTGTTTACTGTCTATTAGGGCACACATGGTCAATATTCAGCTAGGGAATGCTATGGGGTATCCCTTTAGGTTAGTCAGTGTTATACAAAATCATTTTAGATTTTAGGGATAGTACTCCTAGACCCAGAGCTGAAGATATGTACAGTTCCTTACTCTTCCTTTAGCTATGTTGGCCTTTAGAATCTGGGTTGTTTTGGCATCTGAATTAAACCACAGGCCTCCCTTCAGGGAAGTAGTACAGGCCTGTCTCCGACTCACCCATCTTCCCTGTACAGGCTTAGACCAGAAGTGTTGCTGTTTACCAGCTGGCTGGTGACTGCCTTTGGATCATGTCCTGGCTTTCTTAGGCTACTCACCAGTTTCCTTGTCTCTGGTTGTTAAGGCAAGTACTCCATATTCTGGCTCTGAAAAAACAGAGAATTGAAAGGCTTTCAGATTTAAATTTAAAAAAAAAAATGTCTTCAAAGCTGCCAGCAGCAGCCTGGGATTTCCTCCACTTGGATCTAAAACCCCAACAGTGCTCTAGGAGGTTCCTCTCTTTGGGGCCTTAGGCCCCATACCTAGCTCAGACCTGATACTGAGAAGCAAGAATAGCTAGAGGGGCAGAGCAGCTTCTGGGACTCACATTCATGCCATATCCCAGTTTCTGCTATTACTTTCAGCCAAGTTGATGGAAATTTGCAAGTGTTTCAGTCTCCATTAACAGGGCCTCTGAGTTGGCATAGCAGCCTGGCCGATGAGCACCAACCTTTTGGGCTCACACATGTCAGTTGCATCCTATACATCCTTCATGGGTTGCTCTTCTATCATCTGGAAACTATTAGCAGCAAAATAGTTTTAGGCTCTTGCTGAGTTCTGGGTTTCCGGAAGGCTCAATCCAGGACTGCCAGGTCTAAGCAGCCAAGGCCCTTCAGTTATTGGAGGATTTCCATTTGAGACCTAGCGTAGCTCTGTCCTCCCAGACCACCACTGAGGCCTCTTCTCTTGTTGAACCGCAGGAGCAATGACACTGGCACTTTTCCTTGATCCGTGACTTATCTCCTTTATGAGCTTGATGGGAAATGACAACTTTAAAGCTCCTCAGGGAAGAGGGTACCCTTTATGTCTGTGCTGTATGTATTGTAAGGCCAGGAATTAGCTCAGGAGAACTTGTGTAAGGACAGGACTACTGTTTTTGGATCTCTAAATTCATTTCAGTGACCATGTTAACTCATTGCTCTGCCTTTGCTGAGTGTCATTCCCTGGTCCTTATGAAAAATAATGCTGCAGATGTAGGCACTGTGGTTTAGAGACCCAAGCAGCTACTAAAGGAGATTCTGGGTTCTGAGGTCTTTTTAATTCCAAAGTACTTTCTGTTTCTCCTATGTCCCTGTTGAAACCTGGGAAGGGTAGACAACCAGAACAGAGGAGCAGCCAAGGAACCAGCATTTGCATGCTAGATTTTTTTTTTTTTTAATGAAGCAAAATGATCTTTTGAAAGGAAACCCACACAGTCTGTCAGCTTCTTGCCAACTTTTACTACAGTGCAACTGGCCAAAAACAGCCAAACCTTGTTTGGGGTATGAAAGCAGCTGTTATAATAAACCTCACTCTGATTCTTTCCTGTTATGATGGAATGGCTGTTTCAAGTAAACGTCTCCAATCCACAGATTTTCTGGGGTCAAGAAAACATTTTTAATTGGCAGGCTTGATTACATTTTTTGGACAAGTTAGGAAGTAAACAGAATGACACCCGTCATTTTAGATTCAAACAGGTCTGTAAGTGCCGGATCCATTCTGGGCACCTTAATCCTCACCTCCCACTTTTCTGTTCTACCCCAAGACTTCAAAAACAGAATCTGGAGAATGATCACACAAATCATGAAATCAGATCTGGGTTGGAATCCTGGTACTACAAACCTTAAATGTAGACTCTCATATAATTTACTCTGGGCCTTAGAGTAATTATCAGTAATCTGGATGTAATAATAAGTACCCATTGGGCTTATCACAAAGTTTAAAACAAAATCAAAATGAAAAGAAACATTATAAGCTGGAAAGATGGATCAGTAGTTGAGAAAGCTTGCTGCTCTTCTAGAGAACACTGGTTCCCAGCACCATTTCAGACTGATCACAACTGCCGGTATCTTCAGCTCCAGAGAATCTAAAGCCCTCTTATGGCTTCCATGGGCACCCACCCCCCACAGCACACCACACACACACACACACACACACACACACACATAAATAAGTAATTGAAAAGGAAACATCCCATGGCACTTAGTATGTACCCTGTGGGTCTTTTGGAGGTGGGTATATAAACTAATTTAATCTTCTCAGTAGCCCTGCGAGATGGGAACTTCCTAAACACACACTAACCTCTCTCTAGGTGTACATAAGTGTGCACAAACCTGGAATCCCTGCTGCACAGACCTTCTGCTGTCAAGGAGAGTAACAGATAAAATAGCCAGTGTGTTAGGTGGTGGGAAGAGTTATGGAGAAAACAAACATGGGAAAGGAAGATGGAAAACAGGCAGTGGGGTGGCTGCCTTCAAAAAGTAACCAGGGGATGCCTATCTGAGAAGATGTCATCAGCATAAAAACCTGAAGGAAAAAAAAACTGGGATGGTAACTATATATAATTTCTATATAAAAAGTGTATAGGAACTAAAGGAGCCTATAGTTGCAACTGTTCCATGGTCAGTGGTCTGGTTTATTCAAGATGCAGCAAGGAAGCTGCATGGTTGCAATGGAAGGGTCGAGCAGATGTGGTCAGCATTGGGACAGGCTGTTTGAAGCCATCTGGACCTCAACCTTTTCTCTCTAAGATGGGAATGTGCTGGAAAGCAGGATACAATCCAAATGATGCCAGATGTGAGAAGAAACACTACACATTTGGTCTCTACAGTGGCTGGTCCTGCTGTTGATTCCCACAGGATGGTTGCCAACTTTTTGAGACAATTTAAGTAGGACATTTCTTAAGGGACCATCTCGGCATCCACTAGTGAATTGTACTCTCTGATTTTTCATAACAATGGACTTCCCCCAATTTCCCCTATGTCTGCATCTAGGCTTCTCTCTTTCTTTGGCCAGCTATATCCTTGGCTACAGCCCCAGAATGGATGGTATCTATAGTGCGTCTTAAGTGGCATTGTGGGTAATTTGGTGTACACCTGCCAGGCCTAAGATACTACTGTTTTAAACTAATTATTAGTACTGGGAGTCACAGATATGTATTATTTGGACCTGGCAACTAAGAGAAAGAAAGGGGGAGGAGATGCTTGTAAATGGAATTACTCTTGATTGTGGAGTGTCAAGAGTGTCGATGCAGCCAGTAAACCTCCTAGGACCCATAAATACTGATGAAAAATAATTCGGATATCCCCTCAACTCCCGTGAGAAATAAGTTCTGACCCTTGGGTCTTGGGCGGCTTTTGGTACCTAGAATCTCCTGAAATAGAGTGTAAATGTATATCTGTGGGTATTATAAGATGAGGGTCTAGCTCCCACATGATTAATGTTCTGGATAAGTAGTCACAGTCACCAGTCATACTTGCAAGGTCAGATATGCTAGCAAGTTAGCCTTTGTTCAAAGCTAGGGAAAGCTGCCAGTTTGAAAATGGGAGCTCAGGGGCTGGAGAGATAGCTCAGCAGTTAAGAGTACTGGCTGTTCTTCTAGAGGACCTGGGTTCAATTCCCACCACTCACATGGCAACTTACGACTGGTTTGTAGCTCCAATTCCAGGGGATCTGGCACATTAACAGACATATATGCAGGCAAAACAGCAATGCACATAAAATTAAAAGTTAATAATTTTTAAAAAGAAAGAAAATGGAGCTCAAAGAGATCCTTCAGTTGCCTAACATAGATAACATTATCTCCTAAAAAGTTATGTAATGTATGTTTTAAGATACCAATGTGTATACTGTTATGCAAGACCTGTTCAGCCTCTTTGATCAGTGGCTATAAATCACTAAGAATCCACCCTCTGTAATAGGCTCTTCATTGCCTTTAAAACACACACACACACCAGTTCTGGTGTTTCACATACACATGAGCCAAGTGGTTTCAGACAACAACTTAGGCCTTAAGTATTTGGTTATCCCCAATCATTCAGATCCTCATCTAACCTCATGTATTGGGCCCAAATGCAGACATGCTAAAAATATTGTATGAAATAAGTAACAAATAAATAAACAAATATTGTGTTTAGACTTGGGTCCTGGCTCTAAGGTATCTCATTAAGTATTTGCTGATATTCCAAAATCTGAAAAGAAAATTTGAAGTACTTCTAGTTTCAAGCATTTCAGATAAGGGGTAACCGGTTAACCTTTATCTGATTGTTGGCATTTCCTGGTACTGAACACAGAATGAACCCAGTGTGTCTGCCAGTCACCAATATGCTATGGAGCACAAGAGGCAGGATTCTATAGGGCTACTACAAACCTTGTGTCTGGGATAGGGGTCACAATAACACTCATTCTATTGAGGTTCAGATAAACCTCCAAGGGACTTCTTAGCTGAAATTTATAGACACCAACAGAAGGATTTGTTAAAAATGACTGATCCTGTGCCTTGGAATGCAAACCACCCACAGTTACAGTCCATAATGATATGCCTTAAAGGACACACAGTGGGCCTTAATATCAGGTTCCCCATTAAAGAACTGGTAGAAACCCATCATCAATATGGCCAGGAGCTAACTCTGTTCCCATCCAGTCAGGTTCCTAGTTAGTGCCTACACTATTCTGCAGATATCTGCTCTTCACATCAGGGGCAGAAACAAAGATTAGGAGGACACAGTATTTCCATGACACTGAGAATTTGTCACTGAGCATGGATGAAGAGTATGCAAATCAGAAATATTAAATACAGCCTGCATTTGATAAGTAACACGTCCTTGAATAACTAGGATGACATAGCAATGCAAATGCATAGAGATTCTTATTTTTCATCAAGATGGAAAATATAAGTGTTCTCCCAACAGTCAATCTGTACTCCTATGTAGCTTTGGACTCAGGAGAGCTGCTGTGAAGGTTCCACTCAAATTCATGGGGCAGCATGGCACTGCAGTGTCCCAATACTAATTATCCCCATGGCAGGAAATTCTAGGTATGTGACCAAATGTTCTGTTTTGGATGAACTGTATTATCCAATGTCATTAAATACCATCTTTTCAAGAGCATCCTCCAACATATTGCCTGTTTGACTAATTTAGAAGATTTAGATGATCCAGTCCCAGCTTTAGCTAAGTAAATTCTGCACTGTGGTGATTGACTTAATAGAAACAAATGCAACTAAAGTTGTTATACAATACAGTATACTACAATAGTAATTAAAGGCATCAGGGCTTGGGGTATGGCTTATGGTTAAATGTTTGCCTAATATATCTAAAGCCCTGGTAATAAGTAAATGAATGAATGAATTGGTTCATAGCATCTGTTTGGTTTCTTCATTCATTATATTTTCTGGGTGTTTGTTGAAGGCAGGTGGAGGGAGGGGAGTTGAGATTGTACATGACTTAAGACAGGCCTTTTCCATAGCTGAATACTGTTATGTCCAAACCCAGCTCCTGTAAGTAGAAAGACAAACAGAAGTGCACTGTATAAGGCTTCTAATTGGTAGTACCTAGGTGAGAGACTAGTAAGAGAGGAGATCTATCCTGTTCGCCAGCCAGGTGGAATAGATAATAAAACCTTAATGTGGGCGGCGGCGGCGGCAGCAGCGGCAGCAGTGGCTGCTCCAGCTGAAGGGCCATCAGCAGTGGAACCAAGGCGTCACAGGGTCCAGTTAGGCCCTGCGCCCACGACCACTGACCTTCGCTGACCAGCCGGACAGCAAGCAGCTGCAGTTGTGCGGCGCCTTTCCTGCACGGAGGCCACTTCAGAACTCGGCCTCCCACCAGTCAGGAGAGGAGGATCCATCTTGGTTCCGTACTCCAGGAATCGGACAGACTGAGATCAGTCTGGGCGGCAGCATTACATCTCCAAGTCCTGCAAGTGGCTAGCTGGGCTTCCGGGCGGCCAGCTGGGAGAAGTCAGTGTGCTCCAGTGAATCCAGCGGGCCCCAGCGGGAGCCTTCGGGTGCCTGCTTTGGGATCTGAACAGCCTGGGCAGCAGCACACTGTCTACAAGCAGTGCAGGAGGTAAGCTGTGCACCAGAGGCCAACTGGGAAGGGGCAGCTTGCACTGGTGAGTCCAGCACTGACAAGATAAGCTAACACCAGTGAGATCTAGATGGCAAAAGGCAAACGCAGGAACGTCACTAACAGAAATCAAGGCAATATGGCAACATCTGAACCCAATTCTCCTCTACCAACATGTCCTGGATACCCCATCACACCAGTAAAACAAGATCTGGATTTAAAATCACTGGTCATGATGCTGGTACAGGAACACATGAAGGTCATACGTAAAGAAATTCAGGAGACAATGGATCAAAAGGTAGAAGCCCTTGCAAGGGAAACACAAAAATCATTGAAAGAAATCCAGGAGAATACAAAAGCCAACAAGGAGGAAATGCAAAAAACACTTAAAGAAATACAGGAGAACTTTGCTCAACAGGCTGAGGTCATGAAAGACGAAACACAAAAATCTCTTAAAGAAATACAGGAGAACTTTGGTCAACAGGCTGAGCTCATGAATGAGAAAACACAAAAATCTCTTAAAGAATTACAGGAAAACACAAACATGCAAGTGAAGGAGCTAAGCAAAACCATCCAGGATCTAAAATCAGAAGTAGAAACAACTAAGAAAACTCAAAGGGAGACAACTTTGGAGATAGAAAGCCTTGGGAAGAAATCAGGGGACAGAGATACAAATATCAACAACAGAATACAAGAGATAGAAGAAAGAATCTCAGATGCTGAAGATTCCATAGAAACCATGGACTCAACAGTTAAAGAAAATGCAAAATGCAAAAAGCTTGTAACCCAAAATATCCAGGAAATCCAGGACACAATGAGAAGACCAAACCTAAGGATTATAGGCATAGAGGAGAGTGAAGATTTACAACTTAAAGGGCCAGCAAATATCTTCAATAAAATTATGGAAGAAAACTTCCCTAACCTAAAGAGAGAGATGCCCATGAATATACAAGAAGCCTACAGAACTCCAAACAGACTGGACCAGAACAGAAATACTTCCCGTCACATAATAATCAAAACACCAAATGTTCTAAACAAAGAAAGAATACTAAAGGCAGTAAGAGAAAAAGGCCAAGTAACATATAAAGGAAGACCTATCAGAATCACAGCAGACTTTTCACCTGAGACTATGAAGGCTAGAAGGTCCTGGGCAGATCTCATGCAGACTCTAAGAGAACACAAATGCCAACCAAAACTACTATATCCAGCAAAACTCTCAATCACCATAGATGGAGAAACTAAGATATTTCATGACAAAACCAAGTTTACCCAATATCTATCCACAAACCCGGCCCTAAAAAGGATAATAGGAGGACAACACCAATACAAGGAGGGAAACTTCACCCTGGAAAAAGCAAGATAGTAACCTTTCATCAAACCCAAAAGAAGTTAAGCATTCAAATTTAAAAAATAACGTCAAAAATGATAGGAAGTAGCAATCACTATTCCTTAATATCTCTTAACATCAATGGACTTAATGCCCCAATAAAAAGACACAGACTAACTGAATGGATACGTAAACAGGACCCTACATTTTGCTGCTTACAGGAAACACACCTCAGGGTCAAAGACAAACACTACCTTAGAGTAAAAGGCTGGAAGACAATTTTACAAGCAAATGGTCTCAGGAAACAAGCTGGAGTAGCCATTTTAATATCAGATAAAATTGACTTTCAACCCAAAGTCATCAAAAGAGACCCTGAGGGACACTTCTTGCTGGTCAAAGGAAAAATACAAAAAGAAGAACTGACAATCCTGAACATCTATGCCCCAAATGTAAGGGCACCCTCTTTTGTAAAAGAAACTTTATTAAAACTAAAAGCACACATTGCACCTAACACAATAATTGTGGGTGACTTCAACACTGCACTTTCCTCAATGGACCGATCAGGAAAACAGAAACTAAACAGGGACACAATGAAACTAATTGAAGCTTTGGACCAATTAGATTTAACAGATATATATAGAACATTCTATCCTAAAACAAAAGAATATACCTTTTTCTCAGCACCTCATGGTACCTTCTCCAAAATCGACCATATAATTGGCCACAAGACAGACCTCAACAAATATAAGAAGATCGAACTAATCCCATGCCTCCTATCCGATCACTATGGAGTAAAAGTGGTCTTCAATAGCAACAGAAACAACAGAAAGCCCACATACACGTGGAAACTGAACAATACTCTACTCAATGATACCTTGGTCAAGGAAGAAATAAAGAAAGAAATTAAAGACTTTTTAGAACACAATGAAAATGAAAACACAACATACCCAAATCTATGGGACACAATGAAAGCAGTGCTAAGAGGAAAACTCATAGCCCTGAGTGCCTCCAAAAAGAAAATGGAGAGAGCATACATTACCAGCTTAATGACACACCTGAAAGCCCTGGAACAAAAAGAAGCTATTTCGCCCAGGAGGAGTAGAAGGCAGGAAATCATCAAACTCAGGGCCGAAATCAATCAAGTAGAAACAAAGAGAACCATACAAAAAATCAACAATACCAGGAGCTGGTTCTTTGAGAAAATCAACAAGATAGATAAACCCTTAGCCAGAATGACCAAAGGGCACAGAGAAAGTATCCAAATTAACAAACTTAGAAATGAAAAGGGAGATATAACAACGGAAACTGAGGAAATCCAAAAAATCATCAGATCCTACTACAAGAGCCTATACTCAACACAACTGGAGAATCTGGAGGAAATGGACAATTTCCTTGACAGATACCAAATACCAAAATTAAATCAGGACCAACTAGACCATCTAAACAGTCCCATAATGCCTAAAGAAATAGAAGGAGTCATAGAAAGTCTTCCAACCAAAAAAAGCACAGGACCAGATGGCTTCAGTGCAGAATTCTATCAGACCTTCAAAGAAGAGTTAACACCAATACTCTTCAAACTATTCCACAAAATAGAAACAGAAGGAACACTACCCAATTCCTTCTACGAAGCCACAATTACGCTGATACCAAAGCCACACAAAGATCCAACAAAGAAAGAGAACTTCAGACCAATTTCCCTTATGAACATCGATGCAAAAATACTCAATAAAATTCTTGCCAACCGAATCCAAGAACACATCAAAACGATCATCCACCATGATCAAGTAGGCTTTATCCCAGGAATGCAGGGTTGGTTCAATATACGGAAATCCATCAATACAATCCACTACATAAACAAACTCAAAGAACAAAACCACATGGTCATTTCATTGGATGCTGAAAAAGCATTTGACAAAATTCAGCATCCCTTCATGCTTAAAGTCTTGGAGAGAACAGGAATTCAAGGCCCATACCTAAACATAGTAAAAGCAATATACAGCAAACCGGTAGCCAGCATCAAACTAAATGGAGAGAAACTTGAAGCAATCCCACTGAAATCAGGGACCAGACAAGGCTGCCCCCTTTCTCCTTATCTTTTCAATATTGTACTTGAGGTACTAGCTCGGGCAATTCGACAACATAAGGAGGTCAAAGGGATACAAATTGGAAAGGAAGAAGTCAAACTATCATTATTTGCAGACGACATGATCGTCTACCTAAGTGACCCAAAGAACTCCACTAGAGAGCTCCTACAGCTGATAAACAACTTCAGCAAAGTGGCAGGTTATAAAGTCAACTCAAGCAAATCAGTGGCCTTCCTATACTCAAAGGATAAGCAGGCTGAGAAAGAAATTAGGGAAATGACCCCCTTCACAATAGCCACAAACAGTATAAAGTATCTTGGGGTGACTCTTACCAAACATGTGAAAGATCTGTATGACAAGAACTTCAAGACTCTGAAGAAGGAAATGGAAGAAGACCTCAAAAAATGGGAAAACCTCCCATGCTCATGGATCGGCAGAATCAATATAGTTAAAATGGCCATTTTGCCTAAAGCACTATACAGATTCAATGCAATACCCATCAAAATCCCAACTCAATTCTTCACAGAGCTAGAAAGAGCAATTATCAAATTCATCTGGAACAACAAAAAACCCAGGATAGCTAAAACTATTCTCAGCAACAAAAGGAAATCTGGGGGAATCAGTATCCCTGACCTCAAGCAATACTACAGAGCAATAGTGTTAAAAACTGCATGGTATTGGTACAGTGACAGACAGGAGGATCAATGGAACAGGATTGAAGATCCAGAAATGAACCCACACACCTATGGCCACTTGATCCTCGACAAAGAGGCTGAAAACATCCAATGGAAAAAAGATAGCCTTTTCAACAAATGGTGCTGGTTCAACTGGAGGTCAGCATGCAGAAGAATGCGAATTGATCCATCCTTGTCTCCTTGTACTAAGCTCAAATCCAAATGGATCAAGGACCTCCACATAAAGCCAGACACTCTGAAGCTAATAGAAAAAAAACTGGGGAAGACCCTTGAGGACATCGGTACAGGGAGAAAGTTTCTGAACAGAACACCAATAGCGTATGCTCTAAGAGCAAGAATTGACAAATGGGACCTCATAAAATTACAAAGTTTCTGTAAGGCAAAGGACACCATCAAGAGGACAAATCGGCAACCAACAAATTGGGAAAAGATCTTCACCAATCCTACATCAGATAGAGGGCTAATATCCAATATATATAAAGAACTCAAGAAGCTAGACTCCAGAAAACCAAACAACCCTATTAAAAAATGGGGTACAGAGTTAAACAAAGAATTCTCACCTGAAGAACTTCGGATGGCGGAGAAGCATCTTAAAAAATGCTCAACTTCATTAGTCATTAGGGAAATGCAAATCAAAACAACCCTAAGATTTCATCTTACACCAGTCAGAATGGCTAAGATTAAAAATTCAGGAGACAGCAGGTGTTGGAGAGGGTGTGGAGAAAGAGGAACACTCCTCCACTGCTGGTGGGGTTGCAAATTGGTACAACCACTCTGGAAATCAGTCTGGCGGTTCCTCCGAAAACTGGGCACCTTACTTCCAGAAGATCCTGCTATACCACTCCTGGGCATATACCCAGAAGACTCCCCACCATGTAATAAGGATACATGTTCTACTATGTTCATAGCAGCCCTATTTGTAATTGCCAGATGCTGGAAAGAACCCAGGTATCCCTCAACAGAAGAGTGGATGCAAAAAATGTGGTATATCTACACAATGGAGTACTATTCAGCCATTAGAAACAATGAATTCATGAAATTCTTAGGCAAATGGATGGAGCTAGAGAATATCATACTAAGTGAGGTAACCCAGACTCAAAAGGTGAATCATGGTATGCACTCACTAATAAGTGGATATTAACCTAGAAAACTGGAATACCCAAAACATAATCCACACATCAAATGAGGTAGAAGAAGAAAGGAGGAGTGGCCCCTGGTTCTGGAAAGACTCAGTGAAACAGTATTCAGCAAAACCAGAACGGGGAAGTGGGAAGGGGTGGGTGGGAGGACAGGGGAAGAGAAGGGGGCTTGCGGGACTTTCGGGGAGTGGGGGGGCTAGAAAAGGGGAAATCATTTGAAATGTAAATAAATTATATCGAATAATAAAAAAAAAAAAAAAAAAAAAAAAAAAAAAAAAAAAAAACCTTAATGTTGAGCTGGGACTTCATCTCATTGGTGCAGCACTTGTCTAACATGCACAATGCAATTGTGTTCAGTTTCCAGCAGGTGTATGCATGCATGCATACACACACACACACACACACACTCAAACCAAACAAATATAGGAACAACCTTAGTATAGGGATTCTCCATGGGATACTAAGTCAGTACTCATTTCTACACCTGACCTCTTTGATTAACTCTGCTTTGCATGTCCAAGGATTATTTACATGACTCTGGGCTCATTTCTTTCTGCTTTCCTCTAAAACAGACTCAGAAATAGTAGGCATCATTTCTAGGTGCCTCCGAGTAAAACATAGTTCTCTGACTTCTTAGGATAAAAGTTACTGTTGGAGGCTGGGCAGATGACTCAGTTGGTAAAGTGCTTGCCACACAGCAGTGAGGGTCTGAGTTCTACTCCTCAGAACCCAAGCAAAAGGTACGTGTCACATCTGTACCAAAGGGCAGTAGTGAGGGAAACATGGTAATCCCTGGGGCCTGCTGGCCAAGCAGTGTAACCAAAGTGATAAGTGCCAACTGAGAAATCTGTCTCAAAAACTAAAAGAGGTGCCAGGCAGTGGTGGTATCCTCAGGAGGCAGAGGCAGGCAGATCTCTGTGAGTTTGAGGGCAGCCTGGTATACAGAGTGAGTTTCAGGACAGCCAGGGCTAGATAAACCCTGTCTTGAAAAACTATAAATTTAATTAATTAATCAATTAATTAATTAAAATTTGAAAAATAAATTAATACAACAGGCAGTTAAGAGTACTTGCTGAGCCTGGAGTTGAGTTCTCAGCATCCATGTTAGTCGGCTCATACCTGTAACTGTCTCAAGTGTATCCAATACCCTCTTCTGGGCTCTGTGGACCCAAATAGGCACATACATAAGTAAACATTTTAAAGAATTAAAACTGAATAATGGCAGGGAAACACACAACAATGACCTCTGGCCTCTGCATGTCCACACACAGGCATATGCATCTATAGCCTCATATGCACATACAAAAAGTGGATGGGTGGGAGGGAGGAAGGAAGGAAGGAAGGAAGGAAGGAAGGAAGGAAGGAAGGAAGATTGATAGATTTCCAGCAGCTGGTGGGGATATTTTAGTGTTTCTGTGATCCTGTTTTCCTTTCTCAATGTCAGAGCTCTCCTTTCCTCCAATTGGGTCTAGATAATCACAACACTGCTTTTTTCCCAAAGAAAAAACATTTCAGTCTCTGCTCTGTAGCCCCTTTCATCCTTCTCTGGGCCCATATAGTAGAAGAAACCCTCCCCACACAAAGAGCCCCCTAGAGCCCTGGCTTTCCCAGAAGTGCCTGGATAAACACTTCTCTTACACAGTTTGTGCCCAGCTGTGCTGTGCCCCTGGGAAGTAAGCAAGAGTGGAAGGAAGTTTTCCACTAAGCTCACAGCCACAAGTTCAACTTGTGTGCATTACTCCTGCAGATAAAATACAGGAAATGTGTGTTCACAGTCACTCAGGTCCAGTGGATCATAGAATATTAGCACTTGGATTTTATAAGCACTGTCATAATGACAGTGGTGAGTGGGGTTTTCTCTCCAACTGTAATGTCTAACCTTTATTAGGTGTTGTTTATTAGCTGCTGTTTTCCCCCAGTGCTGTTGGAGGTGATAGACTGCTATAGGACAACCAGCGGTTCCATTTCTACATGCTGGTTGTCTTGACCTGCTTTGCCGCTTTAACATAGCTGCCTTCTGACAGGAAGGAACATTGCACAGTAGCAAGAGCTGCAAAGTCCAGGCTTAATTTTAGCCCTCACTTAGGAATGGAACTGTTGGGAATCACTGAGCCCTTCTCTTTCAGTTCCTCTTCAGGGCTGGGTACAGTGTGTTGGGGCAAGAGGTTGAAATGTGCTGTCTTTGTGTTTGTAAAAAGGACACCATTGGCCCAACATCAGTAGGACTTAAGTGAGTCACTTTTCCAACTGTAGACTTGGGCAGCTGAGCATCCCCATACAGGAGGCCCTCCAGCCAAGTCACATTTTAGTCCTAGCCATGGTCTGTCAACCCAAGCCTACCCAGGGATCCTTTTGCCAGTGACCCCTCAGAGCAAGTACTTCTTTAGAGAGACAAATAGAGACAAAGACAGAGAGACAGATACAGACACAGAGTGTTTGTGCCCCCCTCTGTGTGTGTATGTGTGTGTGTGTACACATACATAAATACATACATACATACATACATACATACATACATACATACATACATGTGGTTCTTAATGTTCATTCTAGGGACCGAGCCCAGGACCACTTTACCAGCTGAACTGCCTCACAGCCCCATCTGAGGGATGCTCTATCCCACCTCAGTGCACCAGTCTGAGTAGTGTGCTGGCAGATGCTTAGCCAACTCTCCAGAAAGTAAAAACTCTCTGTGATTTGTTTGTTCATTTACAAGATAGAAACAGGTTCAGTGTGACCAATGTCAAGGTATGCATGTAAAATTCAGGACCCATGTATCTGTACAGACAGACAAACAGTAGGTTTTCAACAGTAGCATGTAGCCATATTGTTGAGAAATCTATGGGAAACTGTACATTTGATTTGTGTGTCTATCTAAAGGAAGTCATGTGTGTATATACAAAAGTGTATTTTTAGTTATTTCATTTTTCAATACATTTCTAAATGTTAACTGTGTTAGGAAGGAACTCTTTGGTGTGGAAAATTTAAATAGTCAAGATATTCCACTTTACTTGTCATTTGGTTATAATTGGCTGTGTGCCTTCTAATGTTTCTGTTGAGTGGCTTTTTGTTTAATTTCCAGTTTCATTCTTTTGTCTTGAAAATCATAGTTGTTCTTCTTCCCCCCCTACCCTTTGTTCAGCTTTAATAACAAGTATGTGGCTGATGAACTGTATGGACATCCTCTGGGAAGCAAAGCTGTACTTTCACCATTGTACTTGGGTCATTTTAAGTTTGCTGACTTGCTTCTCATTAAGGTTCTGGACCAAGATATATCCAGTGCAGGACAGAATGGACACCAACCGTAGAGTCTGTCACTGTCTAGGCTTCTTTCATCCCAATTCTAAGTGTCCTTTCTCTTGTAGAAAGAAGAAAATGTTTATAGAGGAATGAAAAATGCCTGTCAGGCTTGTTATTTTCACTCATATTGAAGCCTCTTCACTTTTCATCAAAATACTAGTTTTCCTGATCTGTGAAGAAAGCAAATGTAGGACTGGATAAATGGCTCGGTGGGGAAGAGCACTTGCTGTGCAAACAGACAGGCATGTCTGTCTGTACCCATAACCCCAGCACTATGGGATGAAAACAGGTGGATTGTAGCAACTCACTGGACAGCTGAAACTGTGACCTCAAGGGTCAGTATGAGACCGTCTTAAAGGAGTAGGGGGAGATGAATTAAGGAAGATATTAAATGTCTTCCTGTGGCTTCCAAGTACACACACCTTCACACTTAGAACACACATGCACACACAGGAAGGGGGGAGAGGGGGAGAGCAGGGGAAAAAAGCAAGAGTGCATATGAGGTAAGAACAGCTTCCAGCTTTGATGTGAGCACCTGTGTTATCTATAATCTTCCTAACCAGCACTGTTTCCACCATCAGTGGTAGAGAACCTGTCATTAACTAAGGTTAATCCTGCTCAGTTGTGTGCCCTGTCATCATTTTGTGAGTCCTTCAGCTGCCTCAAAGTGACGCTTGCTAAAGCAGCAACACTAGAGGCAAGTGGGCTTTCATGTCACCCTGTCTTGTCCAGTTGAACATTGTGAGTGCTGAATGTGGAGAACTAAGTGGCGGTGGAAAGTTACTATTGACACTGTCTGGGAAAGGTCTTGAGGCTTGTTTTCCATTCCTTCCCCAGCCCCACCACCACTCCTACCTCTACCAGAGAACCAGCTTCTGGTGGAGCAGCCCAGCTGAGCTGGGGACTGGTGCACACTGAGAATCTGAAGGTTGACATTCATGCACCTTTCACAGGATGCCTACACCCTGGCCTCTGGGATGGGGGTGGGGAGGTCATTCTGTCATTCCTCACCTATAGGCACAAAGGTAGGAGAGGAGACTTTGAAATTTCTGCACCTGAAAGCTGTTTCCAGTCAATGTGAAGGGGATTGACAGGAAACCATCTTTCTTTCCCTAGTACCCTGACTGTTGTAGGGAAAAAAAATTGTTTGACAATGTACTACAGCTAGGTTTTTGGTTTTTGGTTTTTCAGGAGATTAAGAAGCTAGAAACAGTTCATCTTTTAATCACCATTAGTAACCCCTGGCCCCTTTACCTTTCTGCTAACTGTGGGTGTTTGGTTCCTGCAAGCTTGAACCACCAGCATTTGTTCAGGACTTTGTAGGCTGATCTTTAAGAGTCTTCTCTCAGTGTACTCAATTATAGAAAGAAAACCTTTTAGAGGTAACTGACTTGATCTGGTTTCCAGGCTAAGCTTCTAGAGGCCTCTACATGCCTCATAGTTTGCCTTGAGCTCACAGAGTTACCGTCTCAGCTCACTTCACCCTTTTCACAGAATATTGCCTTCCTTGGGGGAGGGGGACATGGTTATCCTACAGGAAGGGTCAACAAGCCTTCTTGACCTTCCTAGCTGATCCTAAGATTTCATGGAACAATGAACATTTATTTAGGATAGAATCGTCTTGCTTGCTGCTCAGGTATGTCAACATAGCAAGAAAGAATTACAGCCTGCAGAAGCCCCTGGGATCTATTGTAGTTAATTAAGGACTAAGTTTTATTGTTCTTATCTGAGAAAGCTTCTCTCTCAGCCCATAAAATGTTCTGTGCTGCTTTATTCTGACATGGTGCTTGTCTTGCACATTTAACCCACCATCTCCCTGTAATTTAGCTAGTTAGGCTTTTTTTTTTTCTAGAAGTAAGTAAGCTTGAAAAATGTGTGACAGAACTATGCTTAAGACCCAGCTCTGTAATGTGGTTTGGAAAACTCAACTTGTTTGACTGTTCAATTTTCTAAAGTCTGTAAAGTGAGGGGTGGGACTCCTGCTCTCTGGGGTTATTAGAAGAATTGCAAGCAGCAAGGAGGGAGAGTTTGGCCCACATTGTGTCCTCAGAAATAGCAATCATTCTTAGCAATTCCTGTTTGTGTTTGCAAGAAAATGTCTGTCAGCTTCTCTACAAGTATGTGCATCTGTCTCAATTGTGTGGCAGGCTCTTGTGGCCCAAGCTGGATGGAGCCTGATCATGAGAATTCTTTCCATGCAAAGATTCAGAGCTTAATCACAGAAGGACACTGCATAGTAGTGCCAGATAATGAAGCTGTCAGGGCTGCTGGAATCCATCGTCCATTCACTGCGCTGAAGAATGAAACAGCCAAGAATGCAGCCAGGAGGGAGGGGACCAGCTAGGAGAGGGTATGGAAGAGATGACCTCTACAGCAAAATCTTCTGCTCAGAATTGAAAGCATTTGTGGACAGCTCATCTGATAAATTCGTATTCTATAAAAACCACCAAGAGAAAATAATGGTGTTGTTGTGAGACACTGTACTTTCCGGCAGATACTCTATATTCTGAGTGTGACTATTACATCTGGTTTTGCCTATGACAATTCTTTATAATAACAAAAAATGAAGGCAAGGTATAAATTATAAATCTTAAATAAATAATAGTCTTTAAAAAATTAAAGCCAATTCTGGAAAGTCTCAGTGTAGCAGTATAGGGCAAAACCAGAACAGGGAAGTAGGAAGGGGTAGGTGGGAGAATAGGGGGAAGGAAGGGGACTTATGGGACTTTTGGGGAGTGGGGAGCCAGAAAAGGGGAAATCATTTGAAATGTAAATAAAAAATATATCGGATAAAAAATTTAAAGCCAAACCAGAGCCACTGCTTTTCTTTTTTATGTATATGAAAAAATTAAACAGAAATACTATTGGTAAACACATAGAAAATTCATAATAAATATGGAAGGGTTTACTCATAAAGCTATCTTCTAGGTAATCATTTTTCTGGTTTTGATACACATTCATGAATAGAATTGCTGAGAGAAATGCTGCATGTTTGTATAGAAAGTGACTTCATTGTCACTTCTTGTCCTGAGTCCAATTTTGTTATTCCTCATGTCACAGGGAAACTTGGCATGCTAAGGTGTCCGGCACTGGAATTTACATTTAGGAAACAAAATCACTAATTAATTAAAAGAATTATACTAACAAAGTTTATATTGTGTCACATACTAAATAGCCTGTGTAATGAGGACAAGCTAACTGTTTGTGGGATGAAAGGTTCAGGCATGTAACCTTTTGTGATTTCATAACATTTGAGCAGCTAGCCAGGATGTTAACTCTTGTTTTGTTGCTGTAGAGGACAATTATAATTATGTGTAGGTATTTATTTGACTTATCAGTTTTTACTGTTAGAACCAAGTCATTCTCCTAGGCTTATGGGAATGTATGCCACCAGGCAATAGATTAGTAACTATGGAAAAGCCACATAAAAAGTTCACTTTAAATTTTAGATCAAACTGTGGTCTTTGGGATTTTGCAGTCTACCAACTTTGTGGTGCTTCTTTTTGCCCACATGGTCTTGATGATGATACTGCCCAACAAAAGACACATAAGGTAATTTAAATGACCTAGATTGTTCCACTGTGCCCACAGTGCAACCTCTACCTACTGAAGAAGAGGCTCAATCAGTGTGGATCCTGCTTAATGAACAAGCTCACCTTTGATGATGCACATGGCAGGCAAACACAATAGATAAGAGAATACTTTTTTTTTTTTTTTGGACTTCTCAAAATATTGGAAAAACACACTGGGTTGGAGCCTGGACCACAACACTTTATGGAGAACCACAGCCAAGAGGAATTCTCGTTACTGATGAATTCCTCTGGCCCTCTGTACTGGCATTCTTGGGACATGTCAGTTATTCTGGCAACTAGCTAATCCCCCACCCCCCTACCCCCCTACCCCCTGTTGGTTGGCCCCATCCCATCCCATTCTTACTTAAAATGTGTGTTATTGGAAACAGAGAGAACTTTTGAGTCTAGACACAGGAGACCAAATTGTCAGTTTTTTCGTAACTTCAGTAGTAAGCTGTTCAAGTTCACCAGACTGACAGACTGATTTTTGCCTTCATGGGGCCCCCAAAGGTTTTTGAATAATAAAGACTTGAACACTGCAAAATACATTGGAGCCATGAGCCAAAAAATGGACTGGAGTGGAGGTAGTTCTAGAGGATAGCCAGTGGGAAAGCATGGACCCTTACAGGCCCTTTCTGCCTGTAGCCAGCTGCATTACAAATATGTTATTTGGGGCAGGCTTTTCAAGAAGCTAGATCTCTTGATGGTAAGGGGCAATGTTGCTCCACTTTGAACTGAAATCTCTGAGCATTCTTCAGATTGGCCCTGCTGGTCTTCCTCCACCTCCCCTGGCCCCCATGGGAACAAAGTCCCTAGTCTCTGGAAAGTAATGCTAAGTAAACAAACACTACAAAGGCTGGTAACAGGGGGATATCTCTCTCAAATGTTTGGTTTTGTGACTATCTAGGTTCAAGGAAGAAGAGGTCCCCCAGCTCCAGGAACCTGCAGGGCCTTTGTAGTAGGCATCCATATGTTTAACCAGATGTCGTCCTGGGGGAGGGAAGAGAAGAAAAGATAAAACAAAGTTCTTATTAAAAATAAGTCTCCTGAGGGAGAAAAAAACAAGCCAGAGAAATTGTGTCAAGTGGAAAGGGAGGCCAGGCAGTGCCATCTGATATTGGTTAGTGCTGATAGTCAGCAGTGAGAAATGCACACTGCCAGGAAATGCCCCTGTCTTTGGAATGTAGGTCTGTGGCATGCTGTCTGGGAGCAGATCTTTGTGCATTTCACATGTAAAGACGCCCAATGGTAACCCAGTGCTATCACACAGAGGAAAAGAAGGACAGATGTATGTGATAGAATCAGCACACTTATCTTCTAATCTCGAGTCACCTCCCTGGGCCTCATTTTCCCATCAGTGACACCTCTGTCCTACCCTGAAGCTCCCAGAGTCTGTTTATCATAATCTCTCCAACTAAATCTTCCAAGAGGCCTCTTGTAGAGGGTAAGAAGTCACCCTGAAGCCTCAAAACCCAAGAAAATGACACCCTCCAAAGCCTCAACAGCATCTAATCTTTCTGCAGGAGATTGATTGGTTCAACCTCTGCATGCCTATTTTCCTATCTTGCATTTGCCACCAAAACCAATGTGTTCTTTCTCAACATGGAATGTGACTTGTTTGCAAGTCTACTTAAAATTCTTTATCTCCAAGTTTTAATAGCTCTTTCACATCCTCTGAATATAAGAGGCATTATTTTAATTAATTTTTATGTCTTCATTTAGTGTATGTGTGTGCTTGTGCTTGTGCACACGTGCAAGTAGAGATCAGAGGACAACTTGTGGGAGTCCTAATTGGATCTCCCCTACCATGTGGCACCTGAGGATCAAAGTCAGGCCCATCTGCAGTTGGCTTTACCTACTGAGCCATCTCGATAACCCAATTTTATCTTAAGCCTCTAGATTACAGACACTTTGAGCTGGGAGTTTGTATGTGTTTGTGTTCGTTTGCTTGTTCATCTTTTAATTAAGGGTGAGGCATTAAAATTGTTTTTGTCTTTTCCTTCTTGACAAAGGTCATGAGGACAGCAATATTTTTAGTAGAGAATGAGGCTAGGTTCCAGTGGGAATAGAAAAGAAAGTCTCCATTAGGGGTAAAAATCTCATGCTAAGACAGTGGCAGTGGAAACAGAGAGGGTGAGCAGAGCAGAGCTCCTGCTGTAGTGCAGAGATGGAGTCTTATAGAGGCTGACTCAATTCGGAACCCTGGCTGTGGTTTGTGTAAGATGGCACCTAAGCTCTCTCCACTAGACCTCCTTGCACCTTATTCTATGGATTCCAATGTTCCCCATAAAAGACTCAACTCAGAACTTAGTACTGTGTTGGAATCCATCAAACACCAGGAAAGTAGGTGATAATGATGGTGATGAAAATACCCTATAGGAAGTTCAGTGGGGACTTGTCAATTGAAGAATAAGTTGAAGAGACACATTCATGATATTTTTTAGTTTAACTACCTGTGCAGTTTGGAAAATAGTACATAAGTTGGGTGGAAGTTGGAGATGTATTTTGCAGATGTAGTCACTAGGGCAGCAAAAGACAAGAGACAGCATTGAGACACAGAAATAGGTATTAAAGAAGTAAGGTAGAAACTGGGAAGATGATTCTGTGAATGATAGTGGCTATTCTACAGGAATGAGGACTCAAGTTTGAAGCCTTAGCACCCATGTAAAAAGCTAGACATGGTTGTATGCACCTGAAACTCACCATGGGGTAGAACCAGGCAGAGCCTTAATGCTTACTAGCCAGCCAGCCTGACTAAATGGTGAGTTTTGGTTTACTGAAAGACCCTGTCTCTAGGCAAACCATTTCCCACCTAATGGTAAATTATAATGAGAAAAAAACTGATTTATTGTATATGTGTTTGATGAAGGAATTGATTTTATAGCTTCATCTAAAAGCCATCAACAAATCAGTACCTTATGGTCATGATCAGCTTCTGAATGAAACTCCCCATCCCTTAAATTGTGGTCCTCAGGGTGACACCACCTATACCTTGCTATAGGTGGCTCCTCTCTCAGCTTTATTAGATTGGACTCTGCATTTTAAAAATATGATATGTGTATTAGTCAGGGTTCTCTAGAGTCACAGAACCAAAACGTATGGGTAGTCTCTATATAATAAGGGAATTTGTTGATGACTTATAGTCTGTAGTCCAACTCCCCAACAATGGTCAGCAACAGCTGTGGATGGAAGTCCAAGGATCTAGCAGTTGCTCAGTCCCACAAGGCAAGCAGGTAAAGAAGAGTGAGTCTTCCTTCTTCCAATGTTCTTATGTAGGTCTCTAGCAGAGGGTGTGGCCCAGATTAAAGGGAAATGCCACTGTGCCTTTAATCCCAGATGACCTTGAATTTGGAGATCTCCTTGTCTTAATCTTCTAGAATTCATAGTCACTATGCTTCAAGATCTCCATGCTAAGATTCAGGTCATAAACTTGTATCTCTGAGCCTCCAGGTTAGGATCATAGGTGAGCCTTTCAATTCTGGATTGTAGTTCATTCCAGATATAGTCAAGTTGACAACCAGGAATAGCCACTACAATATGGGAAGGTCTTTCAATTTCAAGAAATTGATCTTCTGGGATGTTAGACATTCACACTCTCAAATTCCTTTCTCAGACCCCCTTAGCCAGAAAGTCTGTGGTAATGAACCATTCAAGTAATTCTGGTGCACACCCCCCCCAAAAGTTTGAGAACCCTGAATAAAACATGAAAACTATGAATTGGGCTCCCTCTTGCCTGCAGCACAGAACACTGGAGGGGTGGCTGAACCCTGAGAGCTAAGCTTCAGCCATTGTTACCACATTGTGCTTACTCTCATTTTGCAGTAAACACAGCTGAAGAGCTCTTGACTGGAGAAAGACATAAAACAACAAACCAAAAGGAAAGCTTTGACGATGGCTTCATGACTGCCATCAGAAGTTATGAATGTAGTTCTAGATCAGTACTATATGTTTTGTCCCTCCTGTGAGATGCTATGAGTACAACAGGCTGAGAGGCAGCTTAGACATGTGAGGATTGTCCCAATACCACAATACCATGACCCTTGGTGCAATGTGAGCTTCACATTAAAACACGGGAAGTCTTTGTCTTCTGCATTTCTAATCAGTCAGATGGAAATTTAGCTCTTCCTGGGTTAGTTTCTAGAGTCTCTTACAGCATGAGTGCTGGTTTGCCCATGTAAACTGGGCATTTTTTTCAGAGTTGAACTATAAGCAATTAAAATGTACCTCATTTCTTTAAAATTATTTGTGAAATTTTGTTTTCATAAAATATTTTCCATTTTTTTTTCCTGTAGTGGCTATTCAGAATACTGTGGTAACTCAACAAGGACTTACTGCCTGTTTTGTGATGCAGAAAATACTTTTATATTGAACATTTGATGCTAAAACTATGTGGGTTTTTTTCCTATATATTCTAGTATATTACAATCAATGGCATGTGAATAAACCAGAGGTTTTTGTAGGGAGTGGTAAAAACGACTACTTTGAAGAATGCTCATTTCTAGGGTATAAATACTCCCTTTTGGTCTGATATTATGTGACTATCACTTTTAACAGCCAGGAGTCAAATTTAACCTTTGAAAATAAAAAAAAGCATTAAGGCCAGAGTCTGGATTTTAACTGTCGTTTGAAATAATGTAGAAATAAAATATGGTTGTTTTAAGTATATTTGTACAATCAAAATGTTTATTAAAAAATTATTGCTATAAGGCCAGCTAAGTGGCTCAGCAGGTAAAGACACTCACTACCTAGCCTGGTTACCTGAGTGTGGTCACCAGGACACATATGGCAGACAGACCCATCACCTCCAAGCTATTGGCTACAGACCTCCATACACACGAAGTAGCACATGCATGACCATACACAATAAAATATAATTTTAAAAATGATTATCTGTCATCAGAGAGGCTTCCTCCTGCAGCTGGTAGGATCAGATGCAGAGACCCATATACAAACATTAGGGGAGCTTGGGGAATCCTGTAGAAGAGGGGGAAGAAGGATTATAGGATCCAGAGGGGTCAAGGACACCAACACCAAAGAACACAGCCCACAGAATCAACTCAGCAGGGCTCATACGGACTCACAGAGACTGAAGGAACAGTTATGGAGCCTGTGTGGGTCTACATTAAGTCCTGCACACATGCTGTGGCTGTTTAGCATAGGGTGTTTGTGGGACTCCTGACAGTAGAAGTGGAAGTGTCTCTGACTCTTGCCTGCTCTTGGGACCCTTTTCCTTATACTAAGTTACCTCATCCAGCCTTGATATGAGGATTTGTGCCTAGTTATACTGCATCTTGTTCTAGCATGTTTGGTGGATATCCCTAGGAAGCCTGCTCTTTTCTGAAGGGAAATGAAGGAGCAGTGACTCTAGGAAAGAGGGGAGGTGGGTAGGGTGAACTGGAAGGAGTAGAGAGAGGGGAGCCTGTGTTCAGGATTACAGTATGAAAGAAGAATAAGTAAAAAGAAAAATGCTTGATTATCATAGTAGACTGTTATTTGGAGCTATAACTATGACATGATATAATATTGATGGGCTGAATTGCTGCAGTGGTGATTTTAATTTCAAAATATTTTCATGGTATAGGAAAGCATATGGTAAAACTCTTGTTACTTAGGTATCTAAATCCAAATCATTGTCATGGTCAGTGTGAATTTTCAACCTGGAATCATCCAGGAGACAAGCTTTCAGGAATATCTTGTATGAGATCACTTAACCCCCAGGCATGCCTGTGAGAGACTGTGCTGATTAAGTTCATTGAAATGGGAAGACCTATCCATCCCCAAGGCAGATAGATGATCGATGCCTAGGCAGGGATCTTGGAGTGTGTAAACAGGAGAGAATGAGCTGAGAGTGAGCATTCATTGCTCTGCATCTGACCTGGATGTAGTGGGACCAGCTGCCTCTGTAATTCCAGTACCATGATGGAGGTGCCCTGAGCTGCAAGCCAAAACAAAGCTTTCTTCCTTACCTCTCTTTTTTGTCAGGGTATGTTCTAACAGTATCAGGAAAATTAGTTAAAATATAAATTAGCAAAGATACTGTTTGAAATAATGTTTTTATTTAATAGTATTAAATTCTGACTTTTCTTACAGGTATTCAGGAGGGGACACAGTGTACAAAATGTAAAAATAACTGGGCACTGAAGTTTTCGATTATATTATTATACATTTTGTGTGCCTTACTGACCATCACAGTAGCCATTTTGGGATATAAAGGTAAGCACTCTTGATTTCACATTAATTTCACATTGTGAAATTTAAACACAGAAAAGACCCTGGTATCTATAGAGAATTAGTTTTAAGTCTCTTGCCCTCCAAGGATCTCATAATGTTTGGATGCTGTTATTTCTTAGTGCAGGGCTTGCACATATAATCTGTATACATCCTCACACATATTCTATGTCACTTCTAGATGATTTATAATACCTAATATAAGGAAATGCTCTGTAGACAGTTGCTATACTACATTATTTAGAATATAATGGCAAAAATAATTAGTGTATATTCAATGCAAATATATCTATGTTATTGTTTTTTGTTGTTTTGTTTTTGTTTTTATTGAACTATTATATTTTTGTGCCTCTTCTGTTTGTTTGTTTAATTATTATTATCCACTCTACATCCAAATCACTGTCCCCCTCCCAGTTCTCCTCCCATAGCCCCTCCCCTACCCCCTCTCTCCTCCTCTGAGAGTGGAGGTCCCTTTGGGTATCCCCCCACCCTGGCACATCAAGTGTATGCAGAGATAGGCACTTCTATTTATGATATTCTAGTGTAGAATTCATGAACCTCATGAACTCCATCTTTGTGTCCTGATATCTTAGCTGTGGATGAGACAATTTTGATTCACTTTGTAATCATTACAGCCCTTTATATGTTCAAAAGATTTTCCCCTCTTTGCTGCTTTCTCCCACTTTTTCCCAGTCATTCCCTCGCCCTCTGTTTTTGTTTTGTTTTGTTTTGTTTTGTTTTGTTTTGTTTTGTCTTATCTGTCTCTAAGAGGTTCTGAGGAAACCTGCAGTTATCACTGAGGGAAGTGCTCCTGACAGAAGAGAGTATTCAGGCTGTCCAAGGACATGGCTCACCCACCCAGGGATTGACCCTTTTGCTTTTTTTCTATAGCATGTTCTGTCACTATTATGAACATCCATAAAAACATTGCCCTGCGCAGATTAAATTTAACAAGCAGCAGCACGATTTCCATCTGCTTAATAAAATGTCAGGCCTGCCATGTCTGATTAAGGTAGAGGTGATTTTCCTCTGAAGCTTCCAGACTTGCTGCCTTCTCACCATACCTCCCCACCATATTGAAATAGCCCTACCATATCCATGTGCTGGATCACTGGCCTATGTACCCTGTACTGTATTGTACCTAAATGGCTTCTGCTTACCTCTCATGTCTATTGATACGTGTCTTCTCACTAGAAGCCCCTGAGAGAAGCTCCTATTTGTTCCCCTGGTGAGCTTCTTCACTTTAGGCCCTGTTAAACATTATCATCATGGCTAGTGTATCTGGCTTGTTTGGCTTAACACCCAAACTACAGGCTTTTACAAAAACTATCTTTTATTTATGAAATCTCCATCTAGTACCTACAACTCAGAGTTTACTTATTAGGTACCCAGGAAAGTTAGACACATGAGTGGGTCAGTAGATGAAAATTGGAGCTGGTTTCTATGAAGATAAAGAACAGTTAACTAGGCATCTCTGAGACAATCTGTATAGGAGATTGTTGTTCTTCAAAGCATTACCCATTCTGGAGATCAGCTTGGCCTGCTGTGTGGGTGTAATCTTACCAGTGTGAAGGGACAAGAGATTTGGGGAGCCTATGACATCTTGACACCCATTCCCTCTATTCCTCTGGCTTCTGCTGACAGAAAAAGAAGAAACTGCAATATATACTTATGGTTACCAACACCAGCTTAGTGAACTCGAAGTTGACGTTCTCCAGATGCACTTTCCCTTTAGATGCAGTGACTCCTTTTCTTACTGATAAAACTCTGGTGTCCCTAGTGTTATAGGAGGTAGAAAGATAAGCCCCAGTCCTTCCTTCATAGACCCCTGCTTTGATGGCTAAAAAAGCCCTATCCATTAAATGAAAGAAGAAAAGTATGCAGTAAAAGTCATCCAAGAAGGTGTCTCTTTGAAGAGGATGAAGGGAAACAAAACTCCTTAATCAGGGTTGGCAAAGGCTGTTTCTGCAGTTTTCCTCAAAATTGTTCTTTGCTTCTCCTTTCATATTACTTTGATAGCTATGTGTTAGGATCTAATGATGTTTCATCTTGAGAATTTGACAAGCAAGCTGGAGGGTCACTCAGTCATTCTGGTGTGGTCTGTACAATGGGTGTGAGCCTCAGAAGTTTCAGAAACATGGTTTTGGACAGTTGCAATTTGATACATCCTCCACTCCAGACTCATTAGTCAATGAGCCTACATGAAGGGCATCATGTCTTAAGCTCTTTAGTAAGTCACATTCCTCCCAGAATGGTCCCCAGCCATGAAAATCTGTTCCGTTACTCTGCCCAGCAGCCCCTTCTTAAGATTCTTAGAATGAAGAGACATAAATCTCAATCAGCATGTCTCCATTGCCTCAGAGTTCCTGACCATTGTCTGTCTGACACCTCACTGCTAAACTTTACTGGCATAGTGTGGATAAGAGGGAGGCACAGACCTATCAAAGCATGCCATAGGGCCCTTGAGAATTTGGGTTGATGCCCGTTTCTCAGTAATGAATCCTGAGATAATGTTAATGGTAGAAATGTCTTTGAGTTCCAAGGTTGTGTAACTGCTGACACTAGAATTCTTAGGAACTGTTGAAAGAGAGCATTTCTCTCCTTGCACCTTGATTTGTCAGTACAGCACAAGCATTTTGAAGCAGTATGTGGGAGTTCTGTGCTCTGATCTTATTCCTGGACTCAAGGAGGATCCACGGCCTGTCTCTCTTTAATACTTAGCACCATGCCAGGTGCATAGTAAGCATCTGTTGATGATAACTTTAAAGAAAATAGAATGAAGCCATGATTGCTTTCCCCTTAAGGAGTCTCCTTTATTAAGGTAAATCAGATTGAAGAAAGAAATGTTAAAGAAAAATCTGTGTAGAGTCAAAGAAGACGTGGATTTTAGAGGTTTATCTCCTAGCCTGATGTCTCTTTTATGTCTGTGTGATTCTGGGATGTTCTTGACTATCTCTAAAACTCAGTTTCCTCCTCTGTAAAACAGGAGTGATAGGAGCTAACTGCAGTGATGGTATAGCACATGGGGCCCAAACTAGGGATTTTGCTTATTATTTCATATCATAAAAACAAAGAGGCTATTGTTATTGTCATTCCAAGATTCAGTTGATGTGTTCCAGACTCAAGAGAGAGACAAAACTTAATGTCATAGGATAGACCTTAAGAAATAAGTGCAAACAAAATAGGTAAGGAGGAGGTTAGTGTCCAGGCCAAAGGACAGTAGCAAAGTGTAAAGGTATTCCCATGCAATTGTTAGGGCAATGTGCAGTGAGCATGTGAAGAAGGCTGGTCTTTAGGCACACTGACAGAAATCCCACTGATATTTCCCACACCAGAAAAGTTTTCAATTGAGGGACCCCATCAACAGCCAAAATGCTGGTACCCCTTCTGTACTGCCTCTTTGTTTTTGTTATCAGAATATGATCTAGAAACAGGTCTTTATAGACTTAGAATTTCTAGGATGAGACAGGAACTGCAACCATTATGCTCCTGGTTGAAATTTTGTGCTGTAAATTAGGAGAAAACTGAGGAAGATGCTGTATGCTGGTGCACTGTAAGTTCTAAATTCGCATCAGCCTAGGGTTTTATGCAATTGCACACTGCCAGCGTCACAGCCCTATAGTTTACAGCCTTATACCACGGTGCTATTTTTAAATATAGACACACACACACACACATGGAGCTGCTTTATTAACACTTGTGGGTGGGACACATCATTTCCTTCCCTCATGGAAAGCAAAATTAACAGTTGCTTTGTTCTTCTCCTCCTCTTCTTCTTCAGTGAGAGTAGTATTCCCTTTATCCTAAGTACACTTGAATTATCTGTCCACACCAGTTATGTGTTTTTATAAACTAAAATGGAAGAAAAATTAGAGAGGGTGGAAAGCGACTAACTGTCAGCATATTTCAGATTTCTTTGGCTTCCAGGAAAGAGGCGGGATTTGAAATTCTGTGTGTGGTTTGAGGACAGAATGAGGCATATGTTTTTATCTGAGAGTCAAAACTGAGTTTCATCTTGTAAACACTTTATTTTATTTAGCTTTAGTAAATGCATAGAATGTATTTTGTTCTAAAAAACTTACCCCAGCCCCAAGGTCCAAGTTGGAAATGGACCTTTGTATCCATGTAATAATTTTTGTTTTAAGTCATGAGTATATATATGGGGGTGGGTGGATATGTACACATGTGTGCAGCACCAATGGAGACCAGAAGATGCTGTGGATCAGGAGTTAGAGGCAGTTGTGAGCCACTTAATATGGGTGCTAAGATCTGAATTCTGGTCCTCTACAGGAGCAGTATTCACTCCTAACTACTGACCTATCTCTCCAGCTCCTGTGTGGCAATTTTAGAAACAATAGTAATAATTCAACAAAGTGTAATCCTGAACCAATGCTGAAGCTCCCTGTTTAGTTGACTTGAATGTTGACCTCTATAACCTACAGCTCAGCTAAGTTTCCTAGAGCTCAGCAAATTCTCGCTTTTTAAAATAAATGGCATACTATAACTATATATTAAGTACCATATAATGACCTAAGAGCTAGAGATATATCTGCAGATGGTCCTCAACTTTCCCCAGTTTGTCAACTCATAATAGTGTCAGGTAGGACACATTCAATAAAAATCATGGTTTGAATTTTACACACACACACACACACACACACACACACACACACACCGCTAGTGATGTATATTATGCTCCTCCATAACTTAAATCAATTTGAAAAGAAAAAAGAACAAACCAGGGATGAGGACTGTAGGCTGTGAAGAGCACGTGGAGAAACTCAAATAAGACCAGTTAGGGCACTTCACAGAGTTCACTACAGCCAGACTAAACACTTGATGGAAAATGACAAGAGCTTCTCCAGGGCCAGCTCCAGGATCCAAGGAGCAAGTTCAATTTTGGGTCACATATAGTCTGCTTCCTGAGAAGAATCAAAAGAATCTCATATAGTCATGCTTAGATAAAACACATGATAGGATGATAGGTAGGAAAACCTGTGTTATTGAGCTTGCAAGTACTATACAAAGCTATTCATGCTTCTAAAAATTCTTTTTATAAAATCATTACTCAAAAAGACCTTTTTGATAACAAAGATACTCATAACCTGGGTGTGTCTGCCCATGCACATGGTCCCGCTACTACAACTAAGTCAGGAAGTAACTGTGTTGCTTACTTAAGATGCTTTCAATTGAAAGTAGGTTTATCAGACATAATTCCATCTTAGTACATAATCATAAATAATCTTAGTACATAAGTCATGACCGCATGGTGTGTGGGAATTCTGCAAGGTGCAGTTTAGTTGGTGATCAGTCTGGGCAACATAGTGAGATGTCATCTTTAAAACACTTACATCACTTATAAACACATGAATGCATAACAGCCAGGCCTCTGCTGGATGCCAAGATACTGGAGGATAGGTGTCATAGAAGTCACTTCTAGAGAAATAGCCTATTAGTCGCTTAGAAACAAACATGAATTTCTGAACACAGAACAACTCAGAAGTGAAGCCTTGTTTAACTGCATCACTATCCTGCTGTAGAATCAATAAAATTTATTTTAATGTTTTAAATCATTGAATCATCATTTAGACATGGGAATTAACAAGTTATACGTTCAATTGTCATTGATTAATGAAAATCGATTTTAGGGCTATGGGCTGAATTCATAATAGCAAAGAGTGATTGGTAATCTTGACATTCAGTTCCTTCTCAGTCATCTTTGTGTATACATTTGAGCCTCCAACTCGCAGAGACCCACCAGTTTTTTTCCAAGTGTACTGGGTTTGAAGAATGTGTCACCATACCCAGCTGAGTCAGTTCCTTGCCAATGGAATGCCCACCTGCAAGGAATGGTGAGGAGCTGAAAGGTCTTAGAACTTTGTGAATGATGACAGAGTTGTATGTCTCCACATGGAGAAATTAACAGAGGAGTTGATACATGGCAGAAGACTCTAGCACATCAAAAGTTAATCCAAATATGTTCTAAAGCTTCCATGATACTACAAAGTCAAAAGAACAGTTACAGATATGTGATTTTTCTGACAAGTAAGTTTTATCACTGGGCTTTTGACCAGTTTTTCTAAAGAACAGCTTCCTCCATGATTGATCTCAGCTTTGTATTTCAAATTTGCTTTCTTCTATAATGAAATTATCTTGAGAAACCAATGTGAGCAGAGAGGTCAACTAATGTTTTCTCCCATATCTTAGTTGTAGAGAAAATGGACAATGTCACAGATGGCATGGAGACATCTCACCAGACTTACAACAAACAGCTCACTGCTGTGGAAAGTGACCTGAAGAAATTAGGTAAACTGCAAGAGTGAACCATTGAGTGGAGGAAGTTCCCCTGTATGAGTGGTGACAGCTTTTCAGAATGGTGATGCATTTAGGGTTTCAGTTGTTTTGTGCTACATCTTTCTTTGTCTTTTCATTGTAATACTTCCATTTTTAAAAGTAAGGACTCCCACCTTAAATTTTTATGTACTATATAAAATCTGCTCCACACTCTTGACTGAACAGGATCATAAAATCCTGTTTCTAGAAAGCTGGGATTAACCTATACCCAGCAGAGTTGACTTTTAATATAAAAGAATGTAGCCTGTTCAGTTTCTTTTTAACAATTGGTATGTTTTATGTGCATTGGTGTATTGCCTGCATGTATGTCTGTGGAAGGATTTGGATCCTCTGGAATTGGAGTTGCAGACACCTGTGAGCTGCCATGTGGGTGCTGGAAATTGAACTTGAATCCTCTGGAAAAGTAGCCAGTGCTCTTATGATCTATGTCTCCAGCCCCTACCTCCAGCCCCTACCATACCTGTTTGGTTTCTTGATGTTTATTTTCAATTATTAAAATAATAAACTTTAGTTCAAATGATGTGTAAAGCTTTATGAGTATAATTCTGCTCTTGAAAATTGCTAGTAATTTCTAGCATTCAAATTGTTAAATATCCACTGAGCCAAAGAATTTTGCCTTGCAAAGTCTTTAGGATGAACTTCATTAGTTTTAATCCCAGTATAGTTCATCATTTTTATTGACAGTAAAAAAAACCTGAATTTTGATAAATTTGGAAGGTTTATTTCTTATAAGTACATCCTTTCTGGTATCCTACCATCTGGTAAATTTCCCTCTGTCTTTGAAAAAAAGTATCCACCCAAGTTTGTAAGTCTCATGCTGGACACTACAGACCCCATTATAAATAGATACAGATTCTTAGTAATAAAGCTTAGCATTCATGTACCACAAACTTTACATCTAAAATACAGTACTCCTAGTGAAGTATATGGGATCTTCTCTTAAAATTACATTTATTTGGTTGATTGGTTAAGGAGGCATACACATACCACAGCATGCATGGAGAGAGGTCAGAGAGCAAATGAGTTATAAGAATTTCTTCTCTTCCTCCACTATGTAGGCTCAGGAATTGAACTCATGTTGTTAGGTCTGACAGGAAATGTCTTTACCCATGTCTCTGGCCCATATCTAGGTGTCTAGCCTTGCCTACCATCTCTCTACCAGCAGTCTAAATAACAAGCATCTCTTCTTCTAGGGGACCAAGCTGGGAAGAAAGCTCTAAGCACCAACTCTGAGCTTTCTACCTTCAGATCAGATATTCTGGATCTCCGCCAACAACTTCAGGAGATCACAGAAAAAACCAGCAAGAACAAAGATATGCTGGAGAAGTTGCAAGCAAATGGGGATTCATTGGTTGATAGGCAGAGTCAACTAAAGGAAACTCTGCAGAATAATTCTTTCCTCATTACCACCGTCAACAAAACTCTCCAGGCATATAATGGCTATGTCACAAATCTGCAACAAGATACTAGTATGCTCCAGGGCAATCTGCAGAGCCAAATGTATTCTCAGAACGTGGTCATCATGAACCTCAACAACCTGAACCTGACCCAGGTTCAGCAGAGGAACCTTATCACGAATCTGCAGCGGTCTGTGGATGACACAAGCCTGGCCATCCAGCGAATTAAGAATGACTTCCAAAATCTGCAGCAGGTTTTCCTTCAAGCCAAGAAGGACACTGATTGGCTAAAGGAGAAAGTACAGAGCTTGCAGACATTGGCTGCCAACAACTCTGCCCTGGCCAAAGCCAACAATGATACCCTGGAGGATATGAACAGCCAGCTCAGCTCATTCACAGGTCAGATGGACAACATTACCACTATCTCACAGGCCAACGAGCAGAGCCTGAAAGACCTTCAGGACTTTCACAAGGATACAGAAAACAGAACAGCTGTCAAGTTCAGCCAACTTGAGGAACGCTTCCAGGTCTTTGAGACAGATATTGTGAACATCATTAGCAACATCAGCTACACTGCCCATCACCTGCGGACACTGACCAGCAATCTGAATGATGTTAGGACCACTTGTACAGACACCTTGACCAAACACACGGATGACCTGACCTCCTTGAATAACACACTAGTCAACATCCGCTTGGATTCTCTTTCTCTCAGGATGCAACAAGACATGATGAGGTCAAGGTTAGACACTGAAGTGGCCAACTTATCAGTGGTTATGGAAGAGATGAAACTGGTTGACTCCAAGCATGGTCAGCTTATCAAGAACTTTACCATTCTACAGGGTAAGTGTAAATTCTGTATTTGGATATATATCTATTGCTTATATAACAAATCGTTCTAAAATATGGGAATTTAAAACAAATATGTATTATATGATAGGTTTTATGGATTGGGAAATTAAAACCCATGTACATGTGTGCATGTGTCTGTGTCCATTTAGGTGTTTATGTATGTCTGGGTCTGTGTATCTGTGTGGTTGCAGTTAAGATACACAGTTACCTGGGGCTACCATCATCTGAAAGGTTGATTGGTTGGGACATAGATCTAATATGACTTATTCACTTATGGCCCTGAGCAAGAACCTCAGTTCATCACCAAGTGAGTTTTTTTAGTGTTATCTCAACAGGAAAGCTGGCTGCCTCCAAAATAAGTGATCCAAAAAGAGAGAAAAATGGAAACCATTTTGTAACTTCACCTCAGTAGGCACACTCTTAGCATACTGATCATCTGTAATCCCAGTACTTGGGAGACTCAAGATTCTTAAATTTAAAGCAAGACCCATCTCAAGGAAAAAAATAAGTATTCAAATGATTGTAATCCCAGCAGTAAAGAGGCAAAGACAGGAAGATCAGGAGTTCAGTGTGAGTTCACAGATGGAAATGGAGTGACTGGCATAGAAAATAAATTTTGCTGTCATCCAGGGTATCTGTGGCTTGGATTAAAATGTATTCCCAACAATAAACTTCCATCATAGGTTTGAAGGTACAAGAACAGCTAGATGCTATGCTCCTCTATCCGTGGCATACAAAGATGACCAGATATATGTTCAACTTTTGGTAGCTCAATCTAAAAGAATTAAAGCCTCTGAAGTTGGGGAACAAGTAATCATTCTTGACTTTCAAAAAGGGAATAAAAAGTAGACTTTACATACTGTATTTAGTGGAAGATTTGCTTTCAAGCCTGAAAAAGTTTAAGAAGGAATTAGATAATTTGCAAACTTTTAAGAAAGTTACTGTTACAAGTTCACTATGTGGGAGGCATGTGACCTCATCTTATTTCCTTACAGCAACCAAGTTCTTATGATACTTAAAAGAAAGTCACACATGCAAGGATCCTGTTAGGAACCATGTAGAAAATAGGAGGATTGCAACACAGTTGGGTGAATACACTGATGGTAATGGGTTGTTTGTTTGTTTGTTTGTTTTGAATACATACCTACATAAAAACCAATCATGGTTTCTGCCAGTCACAGTCCTGATACAATGCAGTTGGGTCATCTGTTTGAGGACTTCCCATGCTGCCAGTTCCCCAAGGAGTTTTGGGTTCATCAGAAATTGTTCTGGGGAAATGTATATTTCTGTGTTTCTATGTTGCTTCAGACTCTTGCCACAATTCATTGTCTTGAACCTAAGGGTCATCATCTGAGGAATGCCCTCAACTCTTGGAGGCTATTCAATTCTTATTCAGGCAGCCATATCACAATATCTCAGTTTCTACAAAGCCAGCAAGAAGCCTGTCTCTGTCTAGTCTGCTAAGGTGGAGCATGAATGGTATGACCTATTAAGAAAATTACTTTCCATCCCCTTTGTCATGTACTGTTGGTTAGAAATAAGTCCCAGGTTTCAGACTTAAAAGAAAGTCACACATGCATCACTGGAGGTCACTTTAAGAAGTGTCTGTCACATTAGTTGGATGATCAACTATAAAGCACCTATGGACATGAAGGACAGATTCAGGTAGAAGAATGGCAGAATCATTTTCAACAGTTTTGTTAGTAACACAAAACATATAGTAAGTAAAGATGATAGAATCACCCAGAACCTGAGATCCTGGAATCGTAGCGAGACGTTAGCCCAAGAAAACAGATCTGTTAAGATCTGCTTAGTGGCAGACAAAACCCAGCAGACCCCCATTCTTTTGGGAGAGATAGGATCTAACTATATAATTCAGGCAGGTCTCAAAGTCTAATCCTGTCTCAGCCTCTTGTACGAAGCATGCCTAAATAGCTATTTTCAGTTACCTTCAAAACAGCAGTTCCAAGCAGATATTTCAAGGTAATGAGAGGTTGAGAAAGCACCCCCATTCTGGACACAAGTGCTTCCTTCTACATATGCTCATCCTACCCCATTCCACTTTTCTTAACTGTGAAGAAGCTGATAAATCAGGATAGATTGATGTTGGCATACGTGGTTTTATGTGAGCCTTCTGTGAGATTCAAAATACTGTTATTATCCAAGAAAGTCTTGTTAATGTGCATTTAATGAGGCCATGTGCTGGTGGCTACCAGAGGCATCCTCACCAAGATGCACACCTGTAATCCCAGCATCCTCATTAGGATGCAGAAAACAAAGTCATACACACTCATAATCCCAGCACCTAGGATGCCAAGGAAGCAGGACTGCAAGTTAAAAGCCAGCTTAGGGTATGTGGAAGCCCCTGTATCAAAAAAGTAAAGTAAGACAAAAGAGAACTAGATAGGTAGTCATATGTTGACCTCTGGCAACAGCCATCTTTACATCCATCAACCAAAATGTTTGTTAAGGAGCCTTTCCAGACTAAAGGAGCTGAAGGGTTTTGCAGCCCCATAAGAAGAACAATATCAACCAACCAGACCACCCCAGAGCTCCCACCAAACAAGGAGTACACATGACTCTGGCTGCATATGTAGCTGAGGAAAGCCTTGTCAGGCATCGATGGGAAGAGAGATTCTTGGTCCTATGAAGGTTTGATAGATGCTCCAGTGTAGGAGAATTGAGGGCAGGGAGGCAGGAGTGGGTGGGTGTTAGAGGAACACACTCATAGAAACAGGGGGAGGGGAGATGGGATAGGGGGTTTCTGGGAAAGGGGGAAACCGGATAAGGGGATAACACTTGAAATGTAAATAAATTAAAATTTAAATAAATAAATAAAAGGAGTCTTTCATTTTCTTTCTTTTGGTTACAAATCATATAAGTTTTATCCCAAGTATGTATACAGAGGGCTTTGAATGTGAACTGCTCCTCTCCAGACTGAATCCTAAACATAGCATTTGAGCCCTCTGTATAGTGTGATATGTTCCTCTTAGCCCTTCTGAGATAATAGGAATGTTTCATGAGTATGGAATGAGATAGCATTTGAGTACCAAATTCTTCCTTCAGGAATCCTCATCTGTGTATGCCTTGCAGACTTTTGAGAGTGCATTTGAATTAAGAGCAATATGGAGTGAGATGCCTGGCTTGAGTTAGAAAGCACCTGTGTGAGTATGAATTTCCCCTGTGCTGTCCCTCTAGCCAGCACAGTGCAGTGGAGCCAGGGTGTCATGTGCATGCAGAGGATAATCTTATGATCCACAGGGTTAAGGTGGCTTTGAGCCTCAGTCCTTCCTGGTTTCTGGAGCTTTACCTGGAGGTGAGTCACACTCAGATACTGTCCACATTCATCATTTTCAGTCCAGTTATGAATGTGCAACATGAAGGTCATGCTTCTAGGCCCTCAAATAAATGGTCTACTTTCACCAGTACAACTCCTTAAAGTGGAAAATATTAGCATTCTTCTTTTCTGGGGGAGGGGATTAAACCATAGAGAGCCCAAGTAACTGTTCCAAGTTCACACAGCTGGTTATGTGACAGCAGTGCTGGTTCCCAGGCCTCGGCTTCCCCCCACCACAGTACTCTGGTACCTTGAGAGACCAGCATATTTGGCAAGGTTGAAAAGATGAAGCATTTACTTTTAGGAGTTGAATCTTGGATTAGATATTGACATGAACTAAACTCTGTGATGTGGAGCAAGACTAGAAGATCAGGGGACAATGCCAAGTACAGAGCAGATGAGTATAAGATGGGTCATCAGTATAGTATTGTTGGTTTGGTTTGGTTTGGTTTGGTTTGGTTTGGTTTGGTTTGGTTTGGTTTGGTTTGGTTTGGTTTGGTTTGGTTTTGAGACAGGGTCTTGCTACATAGCCCTGCCTGTACTGGAACTCCAATGTTGGCTTTTAAAAATGGCTTTGGTTCTTTTCATCATTTTTTTAAGTAACAAGAAAAGTAAACATCTAATTTTTTAGTGAGCAAAGTATATCATATGAACCTTATTATCCATGGAACACAGCATCTTGATAGAGTACCTGCTTTTGGGCATTTTTTGCAAGGTGAACGTAGCTGTGAGTGAGCCATCAATATGATGGTCTGCTAGTTTATGCATAATTTCAGACGTTAAGCTTGACCTTACTGTAAAACTGGGTACAGTGGATAAGTTTTACACGAAGAGACTTGGTTTTATACTAACCTAGCTGGGAATCCATTGAAAGTTAGATTTTTATTAAAGTCATAAACTTGAACCACACTGTTATGCCTATTTCTTTCCCTTGTGTAATTAGAAACTAGCATCTGCTGGTGTTTTATGCTGACTCTGGAACCCATGTTTTTTATTTTTTTTATTCGATATAATTTATTTACATTTCAAATGATTTCCCCTTTTCTAGCCCCCCCCCCACTCCCCGAAAGTCCCGTAAGCCCCCTTCTCTTCCCCTGTCCTCCCACCCACCCCTTCCTACTTCCCCGTTCTGGTTTTGCCGAATACTGTTATCACTGAGTCTTTCCAGAACCAGGGGCCACTCCTCCTTTCTTCTTGTACCTCATTTGATGTGTGGATTATGTTTTGGGTATTCCAGTTTTGTAGGTTAATAACCACTTATTAGTGAGGGCATACCATGATTCACCTTTTGAGTCTGGGTTACCTCACTTAGTATGATGTTCTCCAGCTCCATCCATTTGCCTAAGAATTTCATGAATTCATTGTTTCTAATGGCTGAATAGTACTCCATTGTGTATGTATACCACATTTTTTGCATCCACTCTTCTGTTGAGGGATACCTGGGATAAGCCTTAGTGTCTGTATGTACACTCACTGAGGATATTCAGCCATTTCCAGTTGGGGGTAGGGATCATCTAGACCCTACTCAGAAATAATAAACAGTAAAAAAGCTGCCACCCCAAATGAGGGAGATGAATTTTAGGTGTGGGATGGGAAGCTGTGTGCATTTGGAGCCTGGGGAGGGTTGCAGAAAGAAGTCTGAGCTAAGAGGCAAGCCCTGAAAAGCCACTTTTCCTTCTTGCATATAAATTTATTTCCAGAAGCTTTCAGGAAAACATCAACCCCTAGTGTGAGGAGTTGAGAAACTAATTATTGGCTGAAAGTTTAGAGAGTAAGGATCAAGAATTACTAAAGTGACTGGATTTTTTTCTGAGGTCTAATATATACTTTGAGTAAAACACACAGTTAAGAAATTATGTTTTATGTGCCTGTTTCATAGACCTTTACATAATAATACAATACACCCAATAACAAGCTACCTTCCCCACTCTAAGCCTCTAGGGCACCATTGTGCAATGACACAGGCCCCAACTTAAAGAGATTCCTTATAGTATTAGGAGGTCTTCCCATTTGTCACTCAATGACATGGATTGGCTAATACACTCCTTCCTGTTAAAAAGAATAAAACTCAGATTATAGAAAAGACCAATGGATTCGTTCTTAAATGTCATTTAAGAGTCAGGAAAGACAGGTTTCTCCACAGCCATTCCATAGCTGGATCCAGGATCCACCTTCCCACCTAGGTTGGGAAGAGTTGCCTCTTGGAATAAGATAACACAAGGCAGGTCACCATTGCCTGGAAACCTCTTCTTTATGATGTTTCCTCACGCAGAATGTTGATATATTAAGGTCCTAAGCTTTTGACAGTGAGGCCCATGCTTTTGATAAACAATCTTAAATAAAGCTGCCAGGCAAGCTGATGTCTACATGATCTCAGCAAGCCAAAGTCTAAATACATAGAAACAGAAGGGAAACTGCACAGCTTTTCTGTTGGTGACAAACACTGGTATTTGTTTTAGCATGGATCCCATCAGCGAACACCGTTGAGCTTCATCCTAATCACTGTACACAGGAAGGGTAGGGTTATTAAAAAGAAAAATAAACTAGCACAACATTGTATTGTTTTGCACAGATTTAAACCTACTAAAACAACAGAATTCTTTCCTTGTAGCTCTAAGTCTAGGTGCCCAGGTCTTGGCAAGGTGGGTTTCTTCCAAGGTCTCTCTCCTTGGATTGCAGATGGCTATCTAGCTCCTCCTTCTGTCTCCATCTGGTTCACATGTGTGGGGAGTGATATGCATAGCCATGCACACACATGAAGGCCAGAGGAAGATAAGTGGGTGAGCTGCTTCTCAGTCTATCTTATTCCTTGAAGCCAACAATACACTAAAGATAGTAAGTACTCCTTAATAACTATGTTTGTACGCTGTGTCTTTTATAAGCAGATACACACTCACAATGGACTATATATATGTTTTTATGTTTTAGGTCCTCCTGGCCCTAGAGGTCCAAAAGGTGACAGAGGATCTCAGGGACCACCTGGTCCAACTGGCAACAAGGGACAGAAAGGAGAAAAGGGAGAACCTGGTCCACCTGGCCCTGCGGGTGAAAGAGGCACAATTGGACCAGTAGGTCCTCCTGGAGAGCGTGGCAGCAAAGGATCCAAAGGCTCACAGGGTCCCAAAGGATCCCGTGGGTCCCCAGGGAAGCCTGGCCCTCAAGGGCCTAGTGGGGACCCAGGACCACCAGGTCCACCAGGCAAGGATGGACTCCCTGGCCCTCAGGGCCCTCCTGGCTTCCAGGGACTACAGGGCACTGTGGGTGAGCCTGGAGTACCTGGACCTCGGGGGCTACCAGGCTTGCCAGGGGTGCCAGGCATGCCTGGGCCCAAGGGACCACCTGGCCCCCCAGGCTCCTCAGGAGCAATGGAACCCTTGGCTCTGCAGAATGAACCAACCCCAGCAGCAGAGGTCAATGGTAAGTCCAAATTGACCTTTTCAGCCGGAATTGTGGAGAAATAAGGCAGTATATAGGCTTGGCTAAACCAACCCCCAGGAGTCCCGTAAACAACAGGGACCCTCTGTGCCCCCTCTGGATGCCTCAGTGCTGTTACTCAAGACCCTGTATTCCTGCTCAAAAATTGTCGGGTCTCTAATCATTTAGTTGAGCCAGGTCCTCAGAAGACCCTGAACCCCAAAAACTTTTTTCAAGATATCCTGCACTGGCTGCTCCCTGACCATTTTTCTTCTTTCTCCTTAGAAACAGACCATTCTATTAGTTAACCCTACAAGTACGCAGATGGGGTTTCTGTGACAGAGTCCACATTCTGGTTTTGCTTAAGAAGCTGTTGTGATGCCTTTCTGTCTGTTTGACCATTAAGTCTTTCGTGAAAGTCTTGTACTAGTTAGGAACCAAGCTATGTGGGTCACTCATGCTGGTCCATGAGCCAAACTTTGGTTCTAAAGTGCACTTGTTTACGCCCTCCAGCTGATCTGAGACTGACAATGTATCAGGGCCTGCACCACTTTCTTCTTTCTGTCATTATAAAGCCTAACCCAACCCAGTAACACTTTTCTACACTGTGTTGTGTTCACTGCTGTGTAGTGTACAGTACACATCTGTGAACATCTGTCCAGGTTCTACACAGGGACACTCCATTGGCATGCATGTGGTGCAAGGCTGTCACTTTGGTATCTCAGACACAGCTGAGGAAATGCAGAGTGCCTTCTGTGCTTTTTAAATAAATATTTAAAAACTTTACATTCCTAGGATGTCCGCCTCACTGGAAGAACTTCACAGATAAATGCTACTATTTTTCATTGGAGAAAGAAATTTTTGAAGATGCTAAGCTTTTCTGTGAAGACAAATCTTCCCATCTTGTTTTCATAAACTCAAGAGAGGAACAGGTATGATATGTCCGCTGCACACTTAGTTGTAGAAAACTATAATTTAGAGATAAGTTATACTTGGAAATTGCATGCCTTTGCGGGAGTCAAAGAGATAAAAAATTCATGGTCTCATAAACAAGGAAGGCTGAAGTTGGCATGGGCTTTATCTAGGTATGAGAATATATGAATGAATGGTCATGCTTCTTAGGCCCACAGATATATAGCTCCACCTGGTGGCTTTCTGGAGAATTGCAGCACAACAGATATGAGCATAGCGGGGAGGTGGGGCAGGTGCCACTACATACATGAAGAGACCGAGAGGCATGAGCAGGTGTGGGGTGGAGCACCACAAAACAGACTTGTTGGTTGAAAAGGGGTTGGTAAGGGCCCATATGTGAGAATGATAGTGCCCTTTTATTAAGCTCCTGACATGTGCAAAGGCCCTTTTTTAAAACTTTATAATTTCCATCCTTCCCCTTGGGTGTTTTGTTTTTAAACAAAGCCTAGCTATATTTGGAAATTGCCGTGTAAACTAGGCTGGCCTAGAGCCTGTAGTGATTTTCCTGCATCCACTCCCCAGGAACTGGGAGTACAGGCATGTACCATTTGGCTCCCCCATTTCACAGATAAGTTACTCTGAGGGCCCCACAAGGTTTAAATGGCTTTTTCTCACAGGGCAAAGGTTAAAAGGCAAAGCCTAAAACCAACTGACAACAATGCTCATGTCCTCCCACTCACTGCCTGTCTCTATTGGACACAACCCTGAAATCTGGGTTATAGTAACATGCAGGGAGCATAGGAAAAACAGCAGTCAGGGGCCCAAACAAGTACATCAGTGTGGCAGAGGCTACTACGAAACAACCCACACCACTCTTAGTGATCCTAAAGAAGAACCTATTACTTATTAAACATAGTCATAGTGAAACAGTGCCCACAACACAAATGCAATACAAAGTGGACAGCTAGGACCCTTAAAAATGGTGAGAAATGTCTTTTGTCAGTTTTATAAAACAAGAGCTCTTTTGTATGGACTAAGAACACCTCCTGCTTCCTCTTCAGCAATGGATAAAAAAGCAGACTGTGGGAAGAGAGAGCCACTGGATTGGACTCACAGACTCAGAGCAGGAAAGCGAGTGGAAGTGGCTAGACGGGACGCCTGTTGATTACAAGTGAGTGTGGGATTTGCGGACAGAGTCATGCACTTGCTTTCCCATGTTTTCACAATGGCCTGACTTCCTTGTACTAGTTGCCTATTCCCAATAGGAAAGCAGTGGTGGACAGTCACTGTGCTGTCAAGTAGAGCACTTCGGAACAAGGTGCGATCTTCAGATACTAAGAGGAAGGATAATGTGGCCCCAGAGTCTCTTCAAATGGTCAGTGTCCACTTGGACATATTTCTGAGGACTAGAACAGTCCTAGCCTTGATCAGGATTCTGACCCAAATGTGATTTGAGTCCAAGTTGTACACCCCAAGGTTGTAGATCTCTTATGCACAGGAAGTCCAAGTGTGCTACACAGAGGATCCCAGAATGTCCATCTTATACAGGATAAGAGAGAACTAAATTCTACCAACCCTTTTCTCAAATATTGCCTTACTTCTTCTGGAGAAAAAGTGGACACCTGTAAATATTCACCTGTGAGGGACCTTCAGTTTGCTAGAGACAGAAAAAGCCAGCCATATCAGCAGCACATCACAGGAAGTTGCTTTACCGTGGGAAAAGTATGCTTCTGGTCTGGGGTAGTCTCCAGGCACTGAAGTAAGACTCCAGGTAGCTGAAGAGTTGCCCACAGGCTGAGGTGATGGACTGAGAGGCCAGATAGTCTCAAATAGGTCTAGGAACAGCCAAGTCTGAGTGGAATCTCACTATACATGTAACCCGCACTGACCTGGAATGCGCAGTCTTCTGCCCTCAGCACCAAAGTGCTGCATCAGGCCTGCATCACTGTACCTTGCAGTTCTATTCTATACTATTTATTTTTATTTGTTTGTTTGTTTGTTTGTTTGTTTGTTTTACCCTCCATATTTTATTCTCCTTCCCTGTGCACCCTTCAACTGTTTCACATCCCATACTCCTTCCCAACCCCTACCCCACCTGACCTCTAAACTCCTGGGACCTTTAGTCTCTTGAGGGTTAAATGCATCATCTCTTAATGAACACAGACCTGGCAGTCCTCTACTGTATGTGTGCTAGGCGCCTCATATCAACTGGTGTATGCTGCCTGTTTGGTGGTTCAGTGTTTGAGAGATCTCGGTGGTCCAGATTAATTGAGATGTCTGGTCTTCCTACGGGGTCTCCCTTCTCCTCAGCTTCTTTCAGCCTTCCCTAATTCAACAACAGGGGTCAGTCGCTTCTGACCATTGGTTGGGTGCAAATATCTACATCTGACTCTTTCAGCTGCTTGTTACGTCTTTCGGAGTGCAGTCATGCTAGTTCCCTTATTGTGAGTACTCCATAGCCTCAGTAATAGTGTCAAGCCTTGGGACCTCACTTGAGCTGGATCCCACTTTGGGCCTGTTGCTGAACCTTCTTTTCCTCGGGCTCTTCTCCATTTCCATCCCTGTAAGTCTTTCAGACAGGAACACTTATGGGTCAGAGTTGTGACTGTGGGGATACCCTTTCTTCCTGCTGGAGGTGGGCTCTATAAGTTCCCTCTCCCTACTGTTGGGCATTTCATCTAAGGTCCCTCCCTTTGAGTCCTGAGAATCTCTCACCTCCTAGGTCTCTGGTGCATTCTGGAGGGCCCCCTCAACCTCCTATCTCCCAAGTTGCCCGTTTCCATTCTTTCTGCTGGCCCTCAGGGCTTCAGTCCTTTTCCTCCACCCAATATCAGACCAGGTCCCCACTACACCCTCTGCCGCCCACTTTCCCTCCTAGGCCCCTCCTATCTTCCCCACTTGTGATTGCTTTCTTCTCCCTCCCAGGTGGGACTGAAGTGTCCTCATATCCAAAATATATAAAGAACTCAAGAAGATAATCACCAAAAAAACAAACAACCCAATCAAAAAGTGGGGTATAGAACTAAACCGAGATCACAACTGAGGAATCTCGAATGGCTGAGAAGTACCTAAAGAAATGTCCAAAGTCCTTAGTGATCAGGGGAATGCAAATCAAAACAACCCTGAGATTGATTCCACCTTACACCAATCAGAATGGCTGAGATTAAAACCTCAGGTGACAACACATGTTGGAGAGAATGTGGAGAAAGAGGAACAGTTCTCCATTGCTGGTGGGATTGCAAACTGGTACAACCACTCTGGAAATCAATCTAGAGGTTCCTCAGAAAATTGAAAATAGATCTGCCTGAAGACCCAGCTATACCACTCTTGGGAATATACCCAAAAGATGCCCCACCATGTCACAGGGGCATGTGTTCCACTATGTTCATAGTTGTTGTGAATAGCCCTGGTCTTATATTTTGATGCTAATTCCATTCCTGGGAGGGGCTGCAGATGAGGAGTTAATCAGTATATAGGTTACTTGTGAACCTTCTCCCCACCTTAACTTTTCAAATAAAGGCTAGAGCCAGTGATTGGGCAGTAGGAGGGAAGGTGGAGCTGAAAAGTTTTTGGGAGAGAAGGGAGAAGGGAAAAGAGTGGATCGATGGAGGAGGTGGTGGAAGGAGATTGGAGAGAAGCATGTGACTTGGAGAAAGCACAAGTTCACATGGGATTTTATAAATGGGAATAGAGTAGTGTCATGGTAGATCTGCCCAATCTAGGCCTGTAGCTTGTATTCCTATTAATTGAGTTGTGATTTCTTTAACTGGGTCTTTTGGGTTGGAAATTTACTGCAACACATAGTGGCCTAATTTGTGATAGCCAGAAGCTGGAAACAACCTAGATGTCCCATGACAGAAGAATGGATACAGAAAACGTGGTTCATTTACACAATGGAATACCACTCAGCTATTAAGAATGAGGGTTGCAGTTCTATACTTTTAAACCCTCCCCATGAAGACTGTGAGAGAGGCAGTAGATAGAATCAGAAGGCCATCTCTGAAGGGAGAAAACAAAAAACAAACAAAACAAATGTGGACAAATATGAAAGTGGATCTTAGGTGTGCTCCAAAGCTGAGTAGGTATACATGCGCTTACCTGCTGGCCTGTCAGGTACTCTATCTGCTCTTTTGTGCCTGCCTCTGGGAGACAATGGGGTTCAGGCCAGCACCTAGAATGGCAGGGATATGCTTTGCAAGACTCCACACAGCTGTGATAACTTCAAAGCAGAAGTGGGGGTTGGAGGTCAGTGCTCTTACTTTGAAGTCAAGAGTGCCAGGATATCTTTAAGGGAGTTGAGAAAAGCTAAGAAGAAAAATCCATCTCTCCACTTTTCTTACTGCTATAAATGGAAAGAAAGACTTGGGTTTGACTGCAAAATTTAATCTTAAACTTTATTGACTTGTGTGTGATTGAATGAGCTGGAATATTGCTAAGTGCTCCAGCTTTCGAAGGTAAAGCTTTGCCTCTTTCCCTGGGATCCAGAAAGAATTCTGTGAGCTGGGCGGTGGTGGTGCATGCTTTTAATCCCAGCACTTGGGAGGCAGAGACAGGCGGACTTCTGAGTTCAAGGCCAGCCTGGTCTACAGAGTGAGTTCCAGGACAGCCAAGGCTACACAGAGAAACCCTGTCTCCAAAAAAAAGAATTTTTTTTTTAGAAAAAAAGAATTCTGTGGCTGGGAGGAGAGCACTAGAATTGGTTCCTGAACCCCGAGAAGGATGACATCACACACCTTATTGGGAGTTTTGCCACCAGCCACAGCCACCCTGAAGCCTGCCCCCACCCCCACATACACTCTGTGTCTCATTTTCTACCCAAAGGCATATATGTACATGGAAAATTCCCCAGGATCAAACTCTAAAAGCAAGAATAAATCAGGCAGATATTGTATGAGGTCTCAAAGACTAACTTAGTTCGACATATAATAATAAACACTGCACAACCTAGAGAAAGAGCCAGGCCTGTCCAGGGGATGGCGTATGAACTTGAATGAAAACTGGGCTTAGGCTGGACCTGACATCCATCACACCTCACTCACAAAAATGAACTTGACAGAAGGACTATGTTAATACTTCTGTACACACACACACACGCATGTGCAGGCAGAGAGTGTGTGTATGTATGTGAATTTAGAATAGAGCTTGTCTCCTGGGAAGCACTGGAGAAAGCCTGTGGATGTTACTACAGTTGTCACAATTATGACTGCTTCCACAGTAAAATATGTCAGAGTTGGGGAATATTAGCCCCCAGAATTTGTAGTGTACATGATTTTTTTTTATTTGTTTTTTTTGAGACAGGGTTTCTCTGTATAGCCCTGGCTGTCCTGGAACTCACTTTGTAGACCAGGCTGGCCTCGAACTCAGAAATCCGCCTGCCTCTGCCTCCCAGAGTGCTGGGATTACAGGCGTGCGCCACCACCACCCGGCGAGTGTACATGATCTTAATTAGAGACCCACACACAGCATTTTACAATAGGTTTATGAAGAATCCAAAAATAATCCCCATCATGGCTTAGGAAAGGAAAGAGGCTTCAGCATCCCAGGCCTCCCAGATAAATCTCCTGAAACATTCTTCCAAAACTCTCAGACTCTTCTTTGCCCTCAACTTTTGATTCTGAGCCTCCAAGCCTCCATCCACAAGCCTTCCCTTCATTCTCTTACCAGCAGTGATTTCTAGATCACAAGCATCAGAAACCATTATAAACTGTTACTATGAACAACTATACACAAAAAAAAAAAAAAAAAAAAAAAAAATCAAACAGCCTAGATGAACACATTTCAAGAAACAAAATGACTTAGTAAGGTCAAGTCGAAAAGAAACAGGAAGGCAGAGCAAACTTTTAACAAATCCTATTTGCACTGTCATCAAACACATCCCAGCAGAGAATAATAGGCCAGGACCAGAGGCTTCGTGGCTGAGTTCTACCAAACATTCAAGGAAGAACTCTGGCCAGACGTCTTAAATATTTTCAAAGCCGGAAGCCAATGGCTCTGGAACAATCTCATGCCTTGCCCAGCCACAGAGGAATTAAGTACACAATTTTCCTTTTACTATATTTCTCCAAAACACACACACCCGCCTCTTTGAAATTATTTAAGGATTTTGTAGTTACTGTAAAAGAGGAGCCAGTTTTTGGAAACAGACCTCTCCTTTGCCTCTACTCTACTCTGTTATTTACACTGATGCATGGTTCAGGAAGGCAGGGCAGAAACACACAGATAAAAAGCTGTGGTGACAGAGAAGAAACTCCAGCTGCTTCAGGCACATTCAGACCTGACTTAGGTATATTATCCTCAGACACACTGACTCACAGAGCTTTTCACTTCACTGTACTAAAGGAGGTAAGGACCAGCTAAACAAAGGAAATATGTCAGATGCCCTGGGATGGGCCCATGGCCAGGTTTTCATGTTCCATAAGCCTACATACCAATGTGATTTCAACACAAATACTAGAGGACAATGTAGATTGCTAGACATACCAAGTGTAGATATGGTTTTTTAAAAATAACAGTTACATAATCCTGTCAGAGAAAAGACAACTTCCTACCTTACACATACCACCTTTGTTTCATGTCACCACAGCCCTGTGACTTTATATCCAGTATCTATACCATGCCTGGAGATTAGGATCCATCCACAGTCACTACATTGTCCTGAGATGTCCACAAGGAAGTAACAGCTGAAGCAGGAGGATAGGAGTATAAATGAGAGGTGTTATCCTTGTGTGAAAATTAAATAACACAGTGGGCCACAAAGCACAGTTCAGAAAATTCAAGAACTGGGATCATACAAACTATGCTTGGTAGCCCCAAAAGAGTAGATAGAAAAGATCATAGAGTATTTGGAAGTTAATGACATAGACCAAAGAAGAGGCTATGGCCATACCACCCTGGTGATGCCTGATTTTGTCCATAGATCAAAAAGGAAATTCCAGTGAAGGTCTAAAAATGATTGTAAACAATGAGAACATGTCAAAATTTATGAACTGCAGCTAAAGTAGTGCTTAGGGAAACATTTACAGCTCTGAAACACTGTGTTTGGGTTTTTGTTGTTAGTTTTGAGATAGTGTCTATGTAGCTCTGGCTGTCTCAAAACTTGATGTGCAGACTAGGCTGGCCCCAAATTTACAGAGATCTGTCTCTGACTCCCAAGTGCTGGGATTAAAACTACATGCCACCATGCTCGGCCCTACATTTAAAGGTTGGAAAGGAATGACCTAAGCTTCCACTTTGAGGGTAGAAAAAAAAGAAGAAATGAATCTCAAAATAAGCAGAAGGGCATGTACAAAGCCCTGGGTGGGATTCACAGCTCCACACATGACTTAGTAGAAGTAAAGGAAAAATCAGGAAAGTAGCAACGCAGGGGTCGCAAAAGTGTTGGTAAGACTAGGGGCACAGTGATTCTACTAATTTTTTATTTACTTTATATTCTGATCACAGCTCCCCCTCCTCTCCTCCCAGTCCCACCCTTGCCAATCCTCCCCGCCTCGGGTTCCACCCCTTCCTGGGATATCTAGCCCCAGCAGGACTATGCACATCCTCTCCCACTGAGGCATAATAATTCTTAATGGAATAACTGTGTTGGTTGGCTAGTTGTCACTGTTACCAAGCCAAGGCTGCCTTTCCTGGGGTAAACCAGATTCATATGGAAAGGACCAAGACTCTGTCAACCTTAAAACAATAAGACCTCCACCCACTCTACCAAAAGCTCCTATACATATTCTTTCCCCCTCTCTCCTCTCTATTAGATACCATCTGGTAGAAATGTGATAACACAATTCACATAATTGCTTTTATTTTTATGTTACAGAGATAAAATGGGCTACTGTCCTGCCTAGTTATGTAACTCATCTTGTAGTTTTATAGTACTGCACTTTAGAGCAGTGGGGGCCAGAAGAGACACTTCAGTTTCTTCTACTTCAACAACAGCCCATGCTAGTAGTCAACACTTCGTGTTCCTGCCAGGGTGGTACTAGCCACAAGAGAGGAATCTTCTACAACAGGAGCCCTTGTAGTGGGAAAACATCTTACTTCAAGAGACATTTCTTGCCAGTAACATTTTCTTGTTTGGAAGACCAACCCTTACTAGCAGAAGCTTCTTGTCTATAGCCTGGGTTAATCCTGTGGTTGATGGAAAAAAAATATTAAGTTGTGAAGTTGGAGGGATCTATTCACAGGATAGAAAGTATATGCTCTGCTAACATTAAGATGAACCCGGGATGCTGCACTCTCTATAGTTCATGTTGGTATGTTCGGTAATCACTACAGCTGTCTGTTTAGGTGTTCCCAAGGTTACTGGGGTGCTCAAAAGCATTCATATTACTGTGATGTATATGTGGTAATATGGCCAAGCTCAAGCTATTCTTTCCAGAGCCTACCTGTGAATGCAGTCAAGGCACTGTTTAGGCTAGCATTCCAAAATATTACCTTCTGCTGATCTGACATGCTCTGTTCTGTATGTTACAAGCATACAAACTGAGGGTTTTGCCAGAGGTTGCTCCATGTAATTTTAGCTTTTCCAGAGATGCTCTGAGACCCCAGCTTCTTACTCTCTGGGCCTAGCTGCCATGCTGGTTATCTTAGTTGCCTCTGCTCCACGGAATTTATGCTGCCTTTAGGCGTAGGGAAATCTCTGAGCACTCTACATAAAGAATTCTAGTGATTTGGGGAACCCAGTTGGGAAAAGTTCCCTTTCTGTTTGGTTTAATCAGTTAAGTCCTTCTTAACTATATGATCTTAAATGACTTAAAAGTAAAATGCAAGAAAATCACACAAAGCAGATCCTCTGAATCAAAATACACTGTGTATATGCATACACACATATGTATATATATGTGTGTATGCATATATACACTTTTACAATTAACTGAGAAATCAAGAATATCAAATATCTCATTATACATTTTGGAATCAAAGATATAAAGAGATGTAAAATTAATTTATTATAATTAATAATATAATACAGAATTATAGAAATAAAATCACCATTACTATTAGACATGAACAAAATGTATCTTTCTGAGAACAAACTACTTGGGTACTACTAACCTCATCAGAGGTGTCTTTCAAGAAGTTCCTTTTCTTCCCAATCTGTCCCTCTTGGCACCACTGCCAGTCTGAGTCTTAACCTCATCCTCGAGTCTGTTATATAAGTTCCCCGAGAAATTGAACTTCATTCTGTGTTCCTGGGTCACCACTACCTGAATTAAACCCAGCTCATAGAACATTTCTGAGGAACAGTGCGGTGAATGAATATTTTCTAAATCTTCCTAAGTTTCCTCTCATTGGTAAATTGCTCCTTCTGAATCACCTGTGCTTCACTAGATTTACCTGGAGTCACAGTTTTTATCAAGCCCCTAGTTAGGTTTAGAATTAGTTGAGTATTACTTCTATCATATTGCCCCACTGTTTAACTGTAATCACCTCTTCTTTCTCACTTCCTTCTGATTCTGATGATCTCATTGTCAAAAGGAGGGCAATATGAGTTCTCACCTCTGGGGGCTCTCAGGTACCCTGTGGCTAGTAGGGGAGTGAGTCATTGCTGGAAGTACCTTTATTACAGATGTTTTAGGGTGCCATTTTTAAGAAGTCAGTTTCTTTCCTTAAGCAGAAGCCACAACCATGAACTTGCCTCTTGTAAAGGACCTTCCAGAAAAGTGTCTGGAGCCACACTCAATTTACTGCATGGAACCAGAATCAAGAACTATAAAGTCACGAGAAGTCCTGATTTGAGCAGCATTCAAGTAGAACTCATCCTAAAGAAAACTTCTTAGGCTTGGAATTCAAGCTACTCAGGAGGCTGAGGCAGGATGATCACAAGATTAAAAAATAAAAAAGGTTAGCATAGAGTACAGAATGAATTCAAGACCAGCCCGGGCAAGTGAGACCTCATCTTAAAATAAAGTAAAAAGAGGGCTTAGCATGGGCAGAAGCAGTGGTGGAGGACTCAACCTAGCATGAAAAAAATGTCTTGGTTCTTTCTCAGGCCTGCCTAACCCTCCCCTCAAACCCCCTGAAAAAAAAAAAAAACTCAGAAAAATTATTTTTAAGAACCCTCTTTCTGGCCAGGCATAGTGACACTTTTAGGGAAGTAGAGGGAGGAAGATCTCTTGAGTTTGAGGCCAGCCCAATCTACATAGCAAGCTCCTGGACAGCTAGGACTACATAGAGAGACCCTGTCTTAAAAAAAGGAGGAGGAGGAGGAGAAATCCTCTCCTAGTCAGACATGGTGGTACACACACATACCTTTAATCCCAACATTTCAGAGAACTTACAGGTAGATCTATAAGTTCCAAACCAGCTAGGATGATTCACTGTCAATCATTCAATAAATCAATAAAAATGAAAATCTTCTCTCCTGGGCTAGAGAGATTACTCAGTGGGTAGAGGCATCAGCCACTAAGGCTGATGACCTAGGACCCACATGGTAGAAGGAAAGAGTTGATTCTCTCAAGTTGTCTTCTGACGTACTGTAGTTCTCTCTCCCTCCCTCCCCACCCCCTCTCTCTCCATTTTCCTTTCCCTCTCCCCCTCCCTCTTCCTCTCCCTCTCTCATACATGAAAATAAAAGCTCTTTCCCAAAAGAGGTAGTAAAATATTTGAGTTGTTGTCAGTAAGATTAAATTATTATTTTCTGAAGTCATCAACCATGTACAGCTTGGCCAGAGCCACAACTAGTTGTTTATGGTTGTGGGTTTTTGTAACTGTGTATCAAGGTGCTCTCACTTTCTCTTCTTGACCTTTTGACATGTTAGAGACAAGACACACCAATGTCTATAGATACCTGTGTATTCTCACAAGAGCATGTGTGCATGCATATTTGTGTAAGATACCCCAAGAGTGCATATTACCCATACCCAACTACATACATATGCCCAGAAGTCCACACTGCAGAACGCAGTTGAAAGCCATTCACCAGCTATGTCAAAGGATTCATCCCTTCTATAATGTGATGAGGTTCACTAGGTTGATCTCACTATGGTACAGATAACAAGCCTGAAAGGACAGGCTGCTTTTCATCCTCTCTGCAAACAGCTAAGTGAAAATGAGCACTGTTTTCTAAATGATATGTTTCCATTCCACAGCAAATTGCATGTTTTGGCTTTGTGTTTACATCCCTCAACTATTCTTGAGCAAAGAAAACCTCTGCATACTGTGCAGATAACACTTCTTTTCTGTTTTGTTAAAAGAAACTGGAAATCTGGACAACCAGATAACTGGGGCAATGGCCATGGGCCAGGAGAAGACTGTGCTGGATTGATTTATGCAGGGCAGTGGAATGACTTCCAGTGTGATGAAATCAATAACTTCATTTGCGAGAAAGAAAGGGAGGCAGGTAAGCAGCCTCATAGTTTACTACAGAGCTTCAGGGCTTGGGTCTTGTTAAAGAGGAGAGATGTTGAGAAGGGCTCGCCTGAGCTTCCAACTCACTTCTTCTACAAGGTAAGTTATCAACCTCAGGGGAAAAACACTAACTCATCAATTTATAATATTGTCAATTAATTGTTCTTTACCTTTGTGATATCTTTGGAGGGGTGTTGGCATTCATATCCAGCCAACTCAGTGAAACCACATGTACTTAACTGAGCATTTAGGCCAGGTATAGTGAATAGTTAAAATCTGAAAAACTTAAAAATGCTTACATCAGCTGGGCAGTGGTGATGCATGCCTTTAATCCCAGCACTTGGGAGGCAGAGGCAGGTGGATTTCTGAGTTCAAGGCCAACCTGGTTTACAAAGTGAGTTCCTGGATAGCCAGGGCTATGCATAGAAACCCTGTCTCAAAAAAACAAAACAACAAAAAAATGCTTACATCAAAAAATCTTGTAGAGATTCTTCTTGACTTCATAAGAAGTTTATCTAAAGCTTCATTTACTATATGACCCTCTTTAAAACAGGGTTTCTTCCTTTTCATTCCAACTAAGTTTGTGGTGGCAGGTGGAAGACACGGGAAAGGAATGCTAAGAGTATGGGTTTTCTTTTGGAGATGACAGCAATCTTTAGACCTATGGCACAACTTTGAAAATATACTAGGGGGATTGTAGAGTTGGCTCATCATAAGAGCAAGAGCACGTGCTCCTCTTACTTAGGACTCTGGTTTGATTCTCAGTATCTACATGACAACTCACAGCCATCTGTAACTCCAGTTCCAGTGGAGATGATGCTCTCTACTGGCTTCCTCAGACACCAGGCCAGTGGTGTACAGATAATGTACAGGCAAAACACTCATATGCGTTATATAAATAAAATTAAAATTACAAACAAATATACTAAGACCCACTGAAGTAAAAAAAAAAATTTACATGGATGATCTGCATTACCTGTGAATTAGAGTTCAATAAATCTATTTTTGTTTATTAGTAATTTAAAAAGACCTACCTATACTCTGTTATTTTTGGAAGTAACTGGGACATAAATTACATATACATTAAAGAGTATTGAGAAGGGAACAGAATTCCCTAGAATTGACCCTGCCAACAAACCACTCAAGGGAGGCAAAACACAGTCTGTGACAGGAATCTCAGCCTGTATTTTTCCAGGCAACATCTAGGATGGATGCTATGGTTCTCAATGTCATGTATACCCAGATACCACTGGGATGGCAAGCAGTTGGGAATGGGGGTCATGGGGCTGCATCTCTCCTACCCCTAGAAGGGAGATAGCAGAGACTTGGACAAGACAATCCATTTTGTTTACAAGTGAGTGCCAGAATACACAGAGGTTGAAAAAGAGAAGGTCTTCTCTGAGAGATTAGAGAGGTTCTTTAAGACCCTACCACCACCACCAAATGATCCTTGATGAAGGAGACAGTCCTTGCTTGTCCTAACTGCATTATTTTATGGTAGATGTAAATGCATGTGTCTTACTCAGGGTGAGGATTAAATACCTTTTGCAGGAAGGAAAGCCCAGTAAGGGAAGTTCATTGGCTAGACATTTGGGGGCCTATCTAGACAACTCCAGATTTTATGCTATGTGACTGGTTGTCATGCTCTGCTCAGTGGGGTGTCATGGTTATATATTCCAAAACAGGTAGAGCTTGGCAGGGAACTGGTTCCACACCTACCATTCTCAATTCTGAGATTCTCTGGGGTTTTGAACTTACTTCAACCTTACCAGTTTTTCTGTCTGGTAGCACAGTCTGCTTGCCCCATATTACTTAATCTGAAAAAAAAAAAAAGAAAAACTTTCCAACATTCTTTGAATAATGTCATTTGTGCTCATTCCTAATGATTCCTCCTATTTTAAGTTGTAAATAATTTTATTCCTCAAACAAAACTAATGCCCATCCTTATTTTTCTGTTTCAGTGCCATCATCCATATTATAACAGTGTGATATAATAGCAGAAACATATTTTCTGATGTGTCTGAAAGGCGAAGAATGCCTGATTCCATTACTGCTCACCAGATTGAATGGAAAAAGCCCTGAAAAGTAGTTATTCAAAATAAATGGACACCTACTGCACTGTAACCCAAGGACTAAGGAGCTAAAATGCTCCCCCAAGATGATATATTGATTTCCAGTGTACAAATGGACTGAATCACATAGATTTTCTTCAGCCATTAACCATACAATTTATGCAAATTATCTTTCAAATATGGAATGCTCCAATCAGAAAAAGACTATCATTGATTGTTGAGTTACAGGTTCTGTGTAAACAGTGTGTTTCTAAACTCCCATATAGGAATAATATGCAGATGTACACATATATAGGCCACCGTTTAGTAATAATATGAAATTAGAGCTTTTAAACTTCATATTTTTGTACAAAATATTTGCCTTTTACAATCATTTTCCTTTTTTGTAATTTTACCAATATAATAACATAAAGCCAAAGAAAACAATAGTGGTACTAATAAAATTTCATGGAGTTTCTCTTCAGATTTAATCTGTCCAGCTGAAGTGAATTTTTGTTGTTATATGTCTATGTATGTGTTATTTCTTCAGAATAGTGAATCACATGGAGCATCTGTAAATACCCTTGTACATTTTGGTGATGGTAGAGCTCAAGCCTAAGAACATCATGATAGCTCATTCAAGTAAGCTGTGCCATGAGCCCAGCCCTGGCCACTTCCATTAAAAGGAAGTATTAACTTGGGATGTACTTTTGCTCTACTTTGTGGAGCGGGAATGATGGAGAAGCATCTGTGAGGAAGGATAGAGCACCTGAATCTGGATGTCTGCAAGGCCCTGGGGTTTTTGTTTGTTTGTTTGTTTTTTATTTTCTGTATTCTTTGTTTACATTCCGAATGCTTTCCCCTTCCCCAGTTCCCCCCTCCCCATTGGTCTCATAAGCCGTCTTCCCTCCGCCCATTTCCCAATCACCCCCCTGGTTTAAGGCTGATTTATAATTTAGTGTCAGGCTCATACCAGAGCAGACAAGAGATTATAATGTCACATCAGTCAAAAACAGTCAAATGATGCTTGCAAGAAACCAACTACATGCTGTTTGGAAAGTAGGATTCCCAAAATATAACTCCAAGACATAGGCTAAATGAAATGCAAAAATAAACTTTTGGTTGTTTGTTGAACCCAACAAAGAATCTTCCCTTGTAAGTCTAAAACTTGTGTGAGACAAAGGACGAGGGGTGTTCAAGCCCCTGTCCCATCCCACCTATATTCTCTCTTCCCTTATGAAGTGTAAGTTTCCAGATAAATGATAATATACACATATTTCATATAAGCGTGGAACTTCAGGATGTAATATTTAGCCAAAAGAAGAGGAAATTAAAATTTTAAGACCTACCTAACTAACCTTTTCAGTTATTAATTTCCATGCTAGACAAGGTACATATGTCATCTGAAATCAAAGGCATACTTGGCAGAACAGCAAATCATAATGGATAAAATGAACATGTGAACCACCTCAACAAAGACTTTTAAGCCTTTACACATGAAAATGAACTGTTTTATTCATATTTAGTTGTTTTTTAATCTGAACTGTAACCAAACCTCAAAACAGTTTACTGCTCTTACAGAGGATCTGAGTTTAGTTCTCAGCACCCAAGTTGGAGAACTCTCAACTTCCGATAACTCCAGATCCAGGGGACTCAAAACCTCTATGACACACCTGTCATACACCCACACAGATATACATAAGTAAAAATATTTTTCAAGGGTTTGTTCCTACACGTATCTTGTTATGCCAGATACACATATCTGGATATTCCTGGGAGGCCTACTCTTCTCAAGAGAAACAGAGGAAGAGTGGATCTGGGGGAGTAAAGACTGGAGGGAGGAGTGGAAATTTCAGGTATTTTTTTTAAAAAGAAGAAATTTTAAAAACAAAAACAGGAAAAAAGCAAGTATATTAACTGTGATATTTGAATTTGCCAAATGTATACTGGATATACATATACCTGTCTCACAAAGTCATTGCAAACTTTAATGAGGTGATATGCAGAAATATCCTACTACAGCATCTGGCTCCAAAGACACATGTCATGATCTTAGCTTCTTTCTCTGTTTAGAAATCTTTCAAGTACCTGGTTCAGCTAAGAAAATAACAGGTTTTAAGTCATTCCAGACACTTAATGACATGGCCCAGGTAAATGAGGGAGCAGTTTTTTATAGAGTGGTAGCTCCCATTAAAGCAGGTTGGGTTCCATGCCAAGAAAAGATGGGACCTTGGGTAGAAAGCAAGGAAGAAATTTTGCTTTGTCAGAGACAGGCTGACAAATGTCTTGAACTCCACCTAGGGACATTCGACTGTAGTAAGTTCTTTATATTATACATGCTCACACTAGACTAGGAATCAGAAAATATGGCCATTAGTCTGTTTTTATAAACAAACTTATTAAAACATGGGTTCATTGGTTTATTTACTTTATATCACACACAAAACATTTGATCACCAGCCTATGGCATCACTGGGAGATGAGGTCTTATGAGAGAAAACTGTCACTGGGAAAATGTCTTTATATCTCTTTACTTCATGGCCACCATAAGGTAGATATAAGCCTTTGCTAGCACATTGTTTCCACTGTAATGTTTTGTGCTGCCATAAGCCCAAGGCAGGAGACCTCTGAACCCTCTAAAAGTATGAACTGAAAAAAAAATATTTTCTTTCTTCTACTTTGAGTTTGTTGAGTATGTAGTGATGGAAAACTAATGCAGTGCCTGTCATCATTGCTTTTGAGCTGTAACAGCAAAGTTGAACAGATACAAGTGACCATTGCCTACAAAACTAACAATAGTCACAGTCAGACGTTTATAGAAGTTTGCAAATTTCAGTAAAAATTTATAAACTACTCCTTTATGGTACTAGTATCATTTATTTTAGACTATGCATGTTCATATAGACCAGAATATTATGTAGATAAAGATAATTAGTATTTATTATCAGTAGGTAATTCCTCAAGGCACCCAGAACATCTAAAGAAACTTTAAAAACAAAGTAGTCTTCTCTACAACCACTCTTGTGAGATCACTGGCCACAACAACATTGGTCAGTACTGTTTACATGGCTCTGTTAGAAGTATTCACCAAGCCCAAGGCCATACAAATGACCATGCCTATGAAGAGGAGTATGGTGGTAATAAAATCTTGAGACCAACATGTACATTGAACCACAAAAGAAGTCTTTATATCATCCCAGAGCTGTTTCATAAAAATAGCATATCAACAAACAGTTGAGAATGGTCTTAGAACAGGAATGGTGATATAGATCAGCAGTACAGTTCTTGCCTAGCATGCAGACCCTAGATTCAGTACCCCTCATACTGAAAAAAAAAAAAAAGTAATGCTCAGCTGGGTGGTGGTGGTGCATGCCTTTAATCCCAGCACTTGGGAGGCGGAGGCAGGTAGATTTCTGAGTTCAAGGCCAGCCTGATCTACAGAGTGAGTTCCAGGACAGCCAGGGCTACACAGAGAAACCCTGTCTCGAAAAACCAACAACAACATGTCTCGAAAAACCAACAACAACAACAAAAAAAATGTAATGCTCATACAAATCTATAATGGCTATATGTTGTTAATAAGGGGCTAACAGGATGAAAAAGTGATCTCCAAGAGCACAGAATGTAGATATCTATGTCTCATATGCTCAAAGCATTAAGTAGGAAAAGCATCACTGCCATGAATATGAGCTTTACCCATGTGTCTTGCCAGGCATAGTGACTGGATCACTTAAGTCAAGGACAGCCTAGCCAACATCGTGAAAATCTGTCTCAAGAAAATCCCCAAACTCAAAATACACAAATGCCTATAATGCTCCCAAATAGAAGCAATCAAGCTGTCCTTCAATAACTTAGTAGGAAAATAAACAGTGATAACAGAATACTAATCCACAGCAAAAAGAGGCAAACCAACAAGGCACAGAAAGATTTGGAAGAGACCTAACTGGCTACTGCTAAGCAAAAGCAGCCATGTATATATAAAGAAAAGCAGAGCAGAGCAGAGGATGTATACGTGGAACATACTCATTTTTAGGGAACGTTTAGGAAATAAAACAATGCCAATACAGTGGTAGATAAATAACTTATATTTGTCAAAACCCTCAGAACTTTGCAACACAAAGAGCACCCCACAATGCATATAACTTAAAAAACAATCTCTAGAGCAGAGGGAGAGAATCCCCGCAGCCATATTCGCTGCCTGCTGGAGCAGAAGAGCATCACTAGGTACTGTATCACCCCAAGCTTTAGATCTCTGGGGGTGCAAAACACCAGGGGTCTGCCTGCCCCCAAGAATTGAGCACATAGGCGGTTCATCTGCCAGACCTCCAGGCGTGGGGCCTGTGTCCTGCCTAGAGACCAGCAGAGGGAGAGAATCCCCGCAGCCATATTCGCTGCCTGCTGGAGCAGAAGAGCGTCACTAGGTACTGTATCACCCGAGCTTTAGATCTCTGGGGGTGCAAACCACCAGGGATCTGCCTGCACCCAAGAACTGAGCACATCACATCACTCTAGCCAGTCAGTTACGAGAGACTCTCCGCCATCTTGGATCTCGGGCACCAGAGAAATCAGACAGACTGAGGTACGCAAAAATAACCCAAGGCCAACATCGAGGGGGTCTAAGCCCGACTGGCGTTGGCCTGCACCCAGGCCCTGGGATGTTCGGGGCGGGGGGTGGGGCATCGGTGTGCAAACCCGGCCAGGAGGTTGTTAGCCTAGCAGACTCTCCCTGCACTTTCAGGGAGCAAGTGCACACTCGGCCATCCTGGCCACCTTATAGAACCAATTAACAGTCATAGCCTGAGGGGAACTTTGCTTGGGCCTTAGACTGCCAGGCTTTTGCCTAGACTCAGGGCCTCAGCAGCTAGGCTAGCCTTGTGCGCACCAACCCGGTTTGGAGATTGGCTGCACAGCAGAGTGTCCAGCATTCGGAAAAGGTCCCATAGCTTACACCATCAGCACTCCCTGAGGAGCAAACGGGCATCACCTGGTTCACACAGACAATCTGTGGCAAGGCACACTAGGGCTCCAAGGGCACCCAAGAGGAGGACAGCACATCAGCAATCTGTAACAGGGGAAAGCCAGTCATCCAGTGTTGCAGAAATAGCCCTACAGCCGCACAGGAGGCTCAAACACTGGCCAGAGACGAGACCAACTAACTCCAGAATTAACAAGATGGCAAAGGGCAAACTCAGGAACGCTACTAACAGAATCTAGGCAATATGGCAGCATCTGAACCGAACTCTCCAACATCAGCAAGTCCTGGTTACACAAACACACCAGAAAAACAAGATTTGGATTTAAAATCACTGTTCATGATGCTGCTAGAAGAACACAAAAAGGACATAAATGAATCTCTTAAAGAAATACAGGGGAACATGAATAAGCTAGAAACCCATAATGGAAACACAAAAATCACTTAAAGAAATTCAGGAGAATAAGGCTCAAGAGATAGAAGCCAATAAAGAAGAAACACACACACACACACACACACACACACACACACACAAAAAAAAAAAACTTAAAAGAAATACAGGAGAAAGTGAGTCAAACAGCAGAAGTCATGAAAGAGGAAACACAAAAATCTCTTAAAGAATTACAGGAAAACACAAGCAAGTGAAGGAGCTAAGCAAAACCATCCAGGATCTAAAATCAGAAGTAAAAATAACTAAGAAATCACAAAGGGAGACAATTTTGGAGATAGAAAACCTTGAGAAGAAATCAGAGGTCATAGATGCAAATATCAACAACAGATTACAAGAGATGGAAGAAAGAATCTCAGATGCCGAAGATACCATAGAAACCATGGACTCAACAGTCAAAGAAAATGCAAAATGCAAAAAGCTTGTATCCCAGAACATCCAAGAAATCCAGGACACAATGAGAAGACCAAACCTAAGGATTATAGGTATAGATGAGAATGAAGATTTATAGCTGAAAGGGCCAGCAAATATCTTCAACAAAATTATGGAAGAAAACTTTCCCAACTTAAAGAGAGAGATGCCCATGAATATACAAGAAGCCTACAGAACTCCAAACAGACTGGACCTGAGCAGAAATACCTCTCGTCACATAATAATCAAAACCCCAAATGTACTAAACAAAGAAAGAATATTAAAGGCAGCAAGAGAGAAAGTCCAAGTAACATATAAAGGAAGACCTATCAGAATCACACCAGACTTCTCACCAGAGACCATGAAAGCTAGAGGATCCTGGGCAGATCTCTTGCAGACTCTAAGAGAACACAAATGTCAGCCAAGACTACTATACCCAGCAAAACTCTCAATCACCATAGATGGAGAAACCAAGATATTCCATGATGAAACCAAATTAACACAGTATCTTTCCACAAATCCAGCCCTACAAAGAATAATAAGAGGAAAACTCCACTACAAGGAGGGAAACGACACCCTGGAAAAAGCAAGATAGTTAACTTCTTTCGTCAAACGCAAAAGAAGATAACCTCTCAAATATAAAAATAACATCAAAAATGACAGGAAGTAATAATCACTATTCTTTAATATCTCTTAATGTCAATGAGATTGGGGACTCAATTCCCCAATAAAAAGACATAGACTAACAGACTGAATAAGAAAACAGGACCCTACATTTTGCCGCATACAGGAAACATACCTCAATGTCAAAGACAAAAACTACCTTAGAGTAAAAGGCTAGAAGACAATTTTACAAGCCAATGGTCTTGGGAAACTAGCCGGAGTAGCCATTCTAATATCAGATAAAATTGACTTTCAACCTAAAGTCATCAAAAGAGATATAGAAGGACACTTCTTACTGGTAAAAGGAAAAATCCACCAAGAAGAACTTTCAATTCTGAACATCTATGCGCCAAATGCAAGGGCACCCTCATTCATAAAAGAAACTTTACTAAAGCTCAAAGCACACATTGCACCTAACACAATAATTGTGGGTGACTTCAACACTCCACTCTCCTCAATGGACCAATCAGGAAAACAGAAACTAAACAGGGACACAATAAAACTAATTGAAGCTTTGGACCAATTGGACTTGACTGATATTTATAGAACATTTCACCCTAAAAGAAAAGAATATACCTTTTTCTCAGCACCTCAAGGTACCTTCTCCAAAATTGACCATATAATTGGGCACAAGACAGACCTCAACAAATATAAAAAGATCGAACTAATCCCATGCCTCCTATCAGATCACTATGTAGTAAGAGTGGTCATCAATAGCAACAAAAACAACAGAAAGCCCACATATACATGGAGGCTGAACAATACTCTACTCAATGGCACCTTGGCCAAAGAAGAAATAAAGAAATCAGAAAAAAGAATTCTTTTTAGAATTTAATGAAAATGAAGGCACAACATACCCAAATCTATGGGACACAATGAAAGCAGTGCTAAGAGGAAAACTCATAGCCCTGAGCGCCTCCAAAAAGAAAATGGAGAGAGCATACACTAGCAGCTTAATGGCACATGTGAAAGCCCTGGAACAAAAAGAAGCCAATTCACCCAGGAGGAGTAAAAGACAGGAAATCATCAAACTCAGGGCTGAAATCATTTAAGTGGAAACAAAGAGAACCCTCCAAAGAATTAACAAAACCAGAAGCTGGTTCTTTGAGAAAATCAACAAGATTTATCAACAAATAAACCCTTAGCCAGACTGACCAAAGGGCACAGAGAAAGTATTCAGATTAACAAAATTAGAAATGAAAACGGAGATATAACAACAGAAACTGAGGAAATTCAAAAAATCATCAGATCCTACTACAAAAAGCCTATACTCAACACAACTGGAGAATCTGGAGGAAATGGACAATTTCCTAGACAGATACCAAATACCAAAATTAAATCAGGACAAATAGATCATCTAAACATTCCTATAACCCCTAAAGAAATAGAAGGGGTCATAGAAAGCCTTCCAACCAAAAAAAGCACAGGACCAGATGGCTTCAGTGCAGAATTCTATCAGACACCAATACTCTATAGAATTCTATCTAACACCAATACTCTTCAAACTATTCCACAAAATAGAAACAGAAGGAACACTACCCAATTCCTTCTATGAAGCCACGATTACGCTGATACCAAAACCAAAGATCCAACAAAGAAAGAGAACTTCAGACCAATTTCCCTTATGAACATCGGTGCAAAAATACTCAATAAAATTCTGGCCAGCCGAATCCAAGAACACATAAAAACAATCATCCACCATGATCAAGTAGGCTTTATTCCAGGGATGCAGAGTTGGTTCAATATACGGAAATCCATCAATGCAATCCACTACATAAACAAACTCAAAGAAAAAAACCACATGGTCATTTCATTGGATGCTGAAAAAGCATTTGACAAAATTCAGCATACTTTCATGCTTAAAGTCTTGGAAAGAACAGGAATTCAAGGCCCATACCTAAACATAGTTAAAGCAATATACAGCAAATCGGTAGCCAGCATCAAACTAAATGGAGAGAAACTTGAAGCAATCCCACTAAAATCAGGGACTAGACAGGGCTGCCCCCTTTCTCCTATCTTTTCAATATTGTACTTGAGGTACTAGCTCAGGCAATTAGACAACATAAGGAGGTCAAAGAGATACAAATTGGAAAGGAAGAAGTCAAACTATCATTATTTGCAGATGATATGATAGTCTACCTAAGTGACCCAAAAAACTCCTCTAAAGAACTCCTACAGCTGATAAACAACTTCAGCAAAGTGGCAGGTTATAAAATCAACTCAAGCAAATCAGTAGCCTTCCTATACTCAAAGGATAAGCAGGCTGAGACAGAAATTAGGGAAATGACACTCTTCACAATAGCCACAAACAGTATAAAGTACCTTGGGGTGACTCTTACCAAACAAGTGAAAGATCTATATGACAAGAACTTCAAGACTCTGAAGAAGGAAAGAGAAGACGACCTCAAAAAATGAAAAAACCTCCCATGCTCATGGATTGGCAGGATTAATATAGTTAAAATGGCCATTTTGCCAAAAGCAATATACAGATTCAACGCAATACCCATCAAAATCCCAACTCAATTCTTCATAGAGTTAGAAAGAGCAATTCTCAAATTCATCTGGAATAACAAAAAAACTCAGGATAGCTAAAACTATTCTCAACAACAAAAGAAATTCTGGGGGAATCAGTATCCCTGACCTCAAGCAATACTACAGAGCAATAGTGTTAAAAACTGCATGGTATTGATACAGTGACAGGCAGGAGGATCAATGGAACAGGATTGAAGATCCAGAAATGAACCCACACACCTATGGCCACTTGATCCTCGACAAAGGGGCTCAAAACATCCAATGGAAAAAAGATAGCCTTTTCAAGAAATGGTGCTGGTTCAACTGGAGGTCAGCATGCAGAAGAATGCGAATTAATCCATCCTTGTCTCCTTGTACTAAGCTCAACTCCAAATGGATCAAGAACCTCCACATAAAGTCAGACACTCTGTAGCTAATAGAAAAGAAACTGGGGAAGACCCTTGAGGACATCGGTACAGGGGGAAAGTTCCTGAACAGAATACCAATAGCGTATGCTCTAAGAGCAAGAATTGACAAATGGGACCTCATAAAATTACAAAATTTCTGTAAAGCAAAGGACACCATCAAAAGGACAAATCAGCAACTAACAAATTGGGAAAAGATCTTCACCAACCCTACATTACATAGAGGGCTAATATCCAATATATACAAAGAACTCAAGAAGTTAGACCCCAGAAAACCAAATAACTCTATTAAAAATGGGGTACAGAGTTAAACAAAGAATTCTCACCTGAAGAACTTCGGATGGCGGAGAAACATCTTAAAAAATGCTCAACTTCATTAGTCATCGGGGAAATGCAAATCAAAACAACCCTGAGATTGTTGTCTCATTACACCAGTCAGAATGGCTAAGATTAAAAATTCAAGAGACAGCAGGTATTGGCGAAGATGTGGAGAAAGAGGAACACTCCTCCACTGCTGGTGGGGTTGCAAATTGGTACAACCACTCTGGAAATCAGTCTGGCGGTTCCTCCAAAAACTGGGCACCTCACTTCCAGAAGATCCTGCTATACCACTCCTGGGCATATACCCAGAGGATTCCCCAGCATGTAATAAGGATATATGCTTCACTATGTTCATAGCAGCCCTATTTATAATAGCCAGAAGCTGGAAAGAACCCAGGTGTCCCTCAAGAGAAGAATGGATGCAAAAAAAATGTGGTATACATACACAATAGAGTACTATTCAGCCATTAAAAATAATGAATTCATGAAATTCTTAGGCAAATGGATGGAGCTGGAGAACATCATACTAAGTGAGGTAACCCAGACTCAAAAGATCAATCATGGTATGCACTCACTAATAAATGGATCTAAGCCTGGAAAACTGGAATACCCAAAACATAATCCACACATCAAATGAGGTACAAGAAGAACGGAGAAGTGGCCCCTGGTTCTAGAAAGATTCAGTGTAGCAATATAAGGCAAAACCAGAACAGGGAAGTGGGAAGGGTTGGGTGGGAGAACAGGGGGAGGGAAGGGGGCTTATATGACTTTCGGGGAGTGGGGGGCCAGAAGGGGGGAAATCATTTGAAATATAAATAAAAAATATATTGAATAAAAATATATATATAGTAAAAAAAAAACCAATCTCTAAATCAATGGGGAAATGCAGATGATGACAATAGCTCAACTTATAATTTTTTGACTTTACAATGAGGCCAAAATATACTCATTCAAATATTCTGGTTTTTCACTTTCAGTCCAGAATTCAATTACATGAGGCAGTCAAGACTTCATTATAAAATGGGTTTCATATTATATGATTTTGCCCAACTGTAGGTTAATGTTAAGTGTTTTAAGCACATTTAAGATAAACTAGGCAATAAAGTTCAGGATTTTGGTGTATTAAACTTATTTTTACTGTCACTATTTTCCACTCATGATGGGTCTTTTTAAAAGTAATAAATACCTCTTGAAGTTAAAAAGATATATCTGTGCTCTAAATATATGAAGCAATGTTCTTGAAGGGTATGTGTCAGATGTGATACTAAAGACCTACATCTAGCACTGCTCTTTAGTTGAGAAAATGGTTTCTTAGGGGGAATAGGTTAGTAATTCTGATATTCTTAGACATGTGCACTGGAACTGAATCATTAGGTACAATAAGGCAATGGTTAGAGCTGGGTTTCTTCTTCTTCCCACAGTGGGATTTTACAGATAAGGGAGATAGGAAGACAAAGTAATCTATTTGATAGTTGGTTAACATTAGAAACAGCAGTATGAACTCATGGTTAACTTAATATACGAAACTTAGATGTAGAATATCAATAAAGCAACACATAGCCGAATGTAGTGATGTACACCTTTAATCCCAGAACTTGGAAGGCAAAGGCAGGCCAATCTGAATTCTAGGCCAGCTTGATCTACATAGTTCCAGGACTGCAGCCAGGACTATATAGAGGGACCCTGTCTCAAATAAATAAATGGATGGATGGATGACTCCCCACTGAATAATCCTCTTCCAAGATGAACACAATAAAAAGTTAGAGGAAAAGGAAACTTTATCATGGAAAAATACTGCCTTAGCCAGGTAATCAAGGATAGCACTAACAGCTGTAAAACTTATTGAGAGTATGCGCCCTTGATATACTTAGAATAGACTTGGCCTCTGTGCTTTTTCTTCCCATAACCTATCTAATCACGAGATAATAAGGAAATTCCAGTAAAGGGATATCCTACAAATTCCTGACCAATACTCTTCAAGAGTATCAAATTGTCAAAAAAACAAAGCCTGAGACATTCTGATAGCCAAGAGAAACCTTACAAAATAAATAGGACAATCGGATGTAAATGTCATGCCATAGATGGAATCCAGACTCATGAAGGGTCATTAGGTCGAAGCTAAGAAAACCTGAATAAAGTGTAGACTGCAGTTAATAATGACTTGACAGTTCAGTTTCACTATCTGTAACAAATAGATGTTAAGAACATGGGAGATTAGCTGGGTGTAATCTAGCATGTAAACCCAGCACCTGGAAGGGTCAGTCTGAATATAATGAATTCAATACCAGCTTGGTCTGCAAAGACTGTATCTCTAAAAACCAAACAAATCAAAACATGTGGGGATTGAGGGACCAAATGCAGCATATAGGGAACTTTCTATCCTATCTATAAAGCTGAAGTTGTTTTTTTAAAATACTTATTTAAGGAAATAGGTTAACTAGAAAAAGCCTACTTAAATAGATACAGAATCATTCTAACTGGATATAAAGTCACAGTCTTTGACATCTTAGCAAAACAGATATTGGCCATGCCCCTTGTTTTATTGTTAACTACTGCTAATTATTAATAATATTAATAAAGAAACAACTACTTTGCTAAACTGCAAAATAATTTGCAATTATTACATTTGGTGCAGTGATATTATAATCCCAGCACTTAAGATGGAGAGACAGGAAAATCAGGAATTCAAGGTCATCTTTGGCTACAGCCCAGCCTAGGCTATATCTCAAAAACAAAATAAAAACAACAACAAAACAGAATCTTCTTTATTAACATCTAACTTTCCAGTGTGAGCCATAATCAATATAGCATCAAAGTGATCCAAAGTCACATGACCCTAAGATATGTTGTAGTAAATTATTTAAATCCCATCCCAGGGTTCCTACCCTGCCTTTGATTATTGAGTTCCCAAATAAAAATCACATGCAGCTTTTATATTTACAATAAGCCTTAAACACCACAAGAGCTGGGCAGCTGCCTATCCTCTGTGCTGTGAGAATCTACTTTCCTATCCATAACCCTGAGTTACTACTATGTTTCATCTGGGATGCTTTTAGTTCCAATTGGGCAGCCCTCAGGGCCATGGTTGCCCTTTCCCTCCTCCTGCATGTTCTTCCTCTTTCTCTGCCCTCTTAACCCCCCCCCACCCTAAGCCTGGGAAACCTAAACCCCATCTATGTCTCTTCTACTCCACTGGTGGCATCTTTATTTACCAATCAGAATTAACTTCAGGATCACAGGGGTTACATAGACTCCAGATCAAAAGACAAAAGCCTCAAAAATGAGTAAAATACTTACATGAACGGATCAGCATTCTTTACCCACATTCAGAAGGTGTCATCCTAAAAAACATCTCATAGTCATTCTACCTATGTCTTTATCATAAGACACCACGATGAACAGATATTCTAGTCCTTAGATGGTAGGCACATATTCTTCTGTGGCACCTTATACAGATGCCAACATGTTGTCAAGTATCAGCAGAGGAGTAAAGTTTGCCTTGGTACTGATGAAATTCTTTCTACTAAAGACACATTCAAATATGGAACGCAAGAGTGAGACATCTGCAAAAGGTGATAAAGGACTATGAATAAATTTCTATAATTAAAGGATTAAAAAATTACATTCTTTTTTGCATCAAAGACAAATTTTGTGCTCATTTAAACAAGTAAATGAAGTAAAAGGCAGCAGAAGGTTCTTCTCAAATAATTTGGACCTAAAAACAACAAAACACATCAGCAAGTGGCTAGAGAGAGGCTCAGCAGTCAGGAGCACTTACAACTCTTACAAAGAAATAGAGTTTGGTTCCCAGCACCTATATAGCAGTCCACTACTGCCTGGAATCCAGAGGACCTAATGCCCTCTTCTGAGCTTTGCACTCTCCTGCATGGTGTACAAACATACATGCAGGCAACTAACCCAAAACAAACAAAAATCCACCAAGTGAAAGAGAATGTCAGTCACCAGGAGGAAGCATTGCACCACCATTAAGTCTGCATGATAATTGCTGTTAATTATTTACTGTGGTTTTGAGTATTTCCCTCTCTTCATGTACCTACCCAAACTAATGACATTCATGGACAAGCTAGAGGACTGGGTATGGTGGTATGTTTCTATAATTCCCAGCACTTGGGAAGAAGAGGCAGGCAGACCAAGAGTTCATGGCCAGCCTAAGGAAGAAAAAAATGGCTTGAAAGGCAGAAATGGCCATCTCTACCTACAAAGCTTCTACTTCCATAATTATGTACTAGGCTAAATCACTTCCAAGTCTATTCAGACCCATGACTCCATGTGAACAGCTTATGTGCTGTTTCTCTCCATCTCAGGAGAAAAATGAAGGGTGGAGGGAAAACAAATTTTCATATTGATGAACCTTAAGACTACTGACTGCAACACTACAATTATATGATGTTTACTGCTTTAATCTGGTAATTGGTCAAAATAAAGTAAATGGGATAATTTTTAAATTCAGTCACTTTACAGATCATTCAATTGGCTCATGTTTGGCACAATGACATATAAAAGTAACATTTGGCATGCGTGTGACTTTTGGGATTAAGAAAATGTAAAGTATTTAAGGATTGTATTTCTCTCTGTCACTCCACTTGAAGAAATAATGAGTCTCTGCTTGTGACACAGTGTCTTGTGGAAGAGGCAGAGAAGTGGCTTGGTAACCTTCCAAAACTGTATGTGAGTCCTAGTTCTGTGGGAAGGACATGGGGAAAACCTTTTTTAATCAGGGACTATAAGTCCCACATGTCACCTCAGATCCCTGAAGTTCCTAAGCATTTCTCCAAAGCACCTGTATTAGTCAGGGTTTTACTGTTGTGATCAGACACTATGACCAAGACAACTTGTAGACAGCATTTAACTGGGAGTGGCTTAAAGGTTCAGAGGTTTAGTCTATTATTATCAAGGTGGGAGCATGGCAGCATCCAGGTGGGCATGGAACAGGCAAAGCTGAGAGTTCTACATCTTCATCTGAAGGCTGCTAAGAGAAGACTTGCTTCCTGGAAGCTAGGATGAGGGTCTAAAAGCCCATGCCCACACTGACACACCTACTCCAACAAGATCACACCTCCAAATAGTGCCACTCCCTGGGCCAAGCATATTCAAACCATGATAGCACCTTTACTACAGAGTTCAGTACACAATCATTTATTCTACAAAGACTTCTATAGCCAAAAGTAGAGGGTCTCCGTATTGGGTTCTAATACTCACATCTGCTGAGAAAGAATGGCCCAAGTCAGTTACTGAATTTCTCCCTCCACTACCAACAACTTCCTTAGGATGCCTGCCCATGAGCAGACCCAGAGGCTCATCCCAGAGTCCTTAAATGCCTTGGTTCATCAGGACCTACTGTTGACATTGCTCATTATTTATGCTCCATTCTCTAGGAACAACTCCAGCTCTGCTAAGTATAAAGGTTACTTATATCTGTCATATTTTTTCTTTCTTTTTATTTTTTGGAACAGAGCCTTGGTATGCAGCTCAGACTGGCCTCAAAACTTATGTTCCTTCTACTTCAGTGTCCCAAGAAGAATAATCACAAGCCTATACTACCATACCTGGCTTATAGTTTGGGGTTTTGTTTTGTTTTGTTTTTTGCTAGTTTGTCCACTGACATAATAGACTATGATGGCTACTTTTATAGTAACTTGACACAAGCTGGACTCAAAAGAGACAAAGGAGCCTCAATAGAGAAAATGCCTCTATAATAATGGACTATAGACAATTCTATATGGCATTTTCTGAATTAGTGATTGATGTGAGAGGGCACAATCCACTGTGGATGATGCCAACCCTATGCTAGTGGTCCTGGGTTCTACAAGCAAGCAGGCTGAACAAACTATAAGGAGTAAGCCTGTAAGCAGAACCCCTTCACAGCCTCTGCACCAGCCCTGCCTTCAGATTCCTGCTCTGTTTGAGTTCCTGTACTGATTTCATTTGATGATTAATGGTGATGTAAAAGCATAAGTCAAATAAACCTTGCCTTCCCAAGTTGCTTTGGATCATGGTGTTTCATCACAATATTAGTGACCCCAACTAAGATATAAACTGAACTAACTGGTCAGCAGTTAGTTCCAAGTTTGGTTATTGCCTGATTTCTCCTGTAAAAACCAGGATATATTAATGGCAGAACATAAAGCTACAAGGTATAGAAGCAATGATTGTAGAGGTTCAACTCTATTTCTACCTCTTGGCACATTGCCTATGTGTGGTTTTAATATGAAATGTCCCCCACAGATTCATGTGCTGCACACTTGTCCCCTGGCTGATGGTGCTACTTTGGGAGTTTGAGGAAACTTTAGGAGGAAATATGTCAATGGTACTAGTCCCTGTCTCACTCTGCTTCCTGTCTGCCATAAGATGAACAGCCTCTTCTTCACACATATATCACATCTACCATCATGGTATTCTCTCTTACTGTGACCACAAAATAATGTAGTCAAGGAATATCGGTTGAAATTTCTGAAGCAAAGAGCTAAGATAACCTTTTGTCCCCACACTCTGTCATGTACTTGGTCATAGAAACAAACAGTAGTTAATATAAACTCCAGAGACTCAAAGCTACCTTTATAGCCTTCAGCAGTCTTTCCTCTCTGCCAGTAGACCAGGTACTTCTGGCTGATCAAATAACTGAGAAATATGTGGGTATCATGGTCATGTTCTCATTGTCACATACTAGACAGGAGCACATGGCAACTAATGAGTTCTCCTATGAGCTGAATGATGGTGTTAACAGAGCTTTCTGGTTTCTATCTGATGCTGGAGACCATCCTCAGCCACAGGGTTGCCTACCCAGGTGGCTTGGGGAAATAGCTAGCCTTCTAGGAATGTGTATAGGCCTGAAAGTGCAGATAGGACCACCCCTGCTGCTCAGAGGAACTGGCCCGCAACCCTCAGAACACAAGAACCCAGGGTCCTCCAGGGACAGAAGTCTTCTGATTTCCATCTGCACCCACAGCTGATCCTAGGCCACAAAGCTACATACACAAATACCATCACAAGGGAGCTGGTCTCCTGGGAGTGCCTACACACCTGTGTACATAGAGAGAATTGGTCTCCCAGCAGTACTGATACACAGGCTTGCAGGAAGAACAAGCCACAGCCAGAGACAGCAAGACCAGCTAACACCAGAGATAACCAGATGGCAAAAGGCAAATGTAATAACATTACCAACAGAAACCAAGGTGACATGGCAGCAACTGAACCCAGTTCTCCCACAACAGCAAGTCCTGGATACCCCAACACACCAGAAAAGCAAGACTTGGATTGAAAATTACATATCGGGGCTGGAGAGATGGCTCAGCAGGTAAGAGCACTGACTGCTCTTCCAAAGATCCTGAGTTCAAATCCCAGCACCCACATGGTGGCTCACAACTATCCATAAAGAGATCTGATGCCCTCTTCTGGTGCATCTGAAGACAGCTCCAGTGTACTTAACATATAATAATAAATAAATCTTTAAAAAAAGAAAAAGAAAATTACATATCATGATTCTGATAGAGGACTTCAAGAAGGACATGCATGACTCCTTAAAAAAGAAAACAGGAGAGTCCATCGCCCAGCCCTTTCTGCTAGGGCAGACTCTTGGCTGGTCTGCTCCAGTGAAGACACCATCTCCTGATCCATCCTAGAGAAACTGCTGTAGTCAGAGCAGTTGAGAAACAGCTGCACTCAGAGCAGTTGAGAGGCAGCTCCACTCAGAGCTGTTGATCCAACAGTCCGAAGGCCTCCCAGGAGATCTACTGCAGCCAGGGCAACAGATCAGAATGCTCTCTGCCCCTGTTAAGAGCCCGCTGTTGGAAGTCCCCACAGGTGGTCTGCTACAGCTAAGGCTACAGGCCTACCAGGAGAACTGAAGCAACCCAGGGTCAAAAAAGGCAGACTCCAGACAATCACCCAGACCAACAAATACCAGGGATATTCAGGTAGTGAAAGGCAAGCAGAAAACGAAAAGAAGCCAATATATATATATGGGCATTATCAGAACTCAGTTATCCCACCACAGGAAGTCCTGAATACAACACACCTGAAAATCAAGAAGCTGACCTTTAATCCTATCTCATGAAGATAATAGAGTCCTTTAAGGAAGATATCAATAACTCAATGAAAGAAATGCAGAGAAACACAGGTTTAAAAGGTGAAGGAATTGAATAAAGTGATTCAAGACCTAAATGTAGAAATAGAAACAATAAAGAAAACACAAAAGGAGGCAAACCTGGAAATGGAAAACCTAGGAAAGAGGTCATGGACTACAGATACTTACAGATGTAAGTATCTTCAACAGAATACACAGATAGAAGAGAGAATCTCAGGCATAGAAGATACCGTAAAAGAGATGGACACAATAGTCAAAGAAAATGCACAAAGCTTCTGACCCAAAACAGACAGGAAATCCAGAACACAATGAGAAGACCAAACCTAAAAGTTATAGGTGCAGAAGAGAGCAAAGATTCCAAACTTAAAGAGCCAGTAAATATCTTTAACAAAATTATAGAAGAGCACTTCCCTAACCTAAAGAAAGAGATACACATGAACATACAAGAAGCCTACAGAACTCCAAAATAGACTGGACCAGAACAGAAATTCCTCCCGCCACATAATAATCAAAACACCAAATGCACTAAACAAAGAAAGAATATTAAGAGCAGTAAGGGGGGAAAAAAGTCAAGTAATATATAAAGGCAGACCTATCAGAATTACACCAGACTTCTCACCAAAAACTATGAAAGCAAGAAGATCCTGGGCAGATGTCATACAGACCCTAAGAGAACATAAATGCCAGCCCAGGCTACTATACCCAGCAAAACTCTCAATTACCATAGATGAAGAAAACAAGATATTCCATGACAAAACCAAATTTTCACAATATCTTTCTACAAACCTAGCTCTACAAAGAATAATGGGTGGATTTCCATTGCTATTTTTAGCAACACAAGGAGGGAAACTACACACTAGGAAAAGCATGAAGGTAATGTTTCAACAAACCAGAAAAAAATATAGCCACACAAACATAATTCCACTTCTAACAACAAAAATAAGGAGAAGTAACAATCACTTTTCCTTAATAGCTCCTAACATCAATGGACTCAATTCCCCAATAAAAAGACATAGATAACAGACTGGATATAGAAACAGAACCCAACATTTTGCTGCATATATGAAACCACCTCAGTGACAAAGACAGTACCTACCTCAGAGTCAAAGGTTGGAAAACAATTTTCCAAGCAAATGTTCCCAAGAAACAAGAGCTGGAGTGGCCATTCTAATATCAAATAAAGTCAATTTTCAACCAAAAGTTGTCAAAAAGATAAGGAAGGACACTTCATAATGGTCAAAGGCAAAATCTACCAAGAAGAACACCCAATTCTGAATATCTATGCTCCAAATGCAAGGGCACCCACATTCATATAAGAAACTTTACTAAAGCTCAAAGCACACATCACATCCCACACAATAATAGTGGGAGACTTCAACACCCCATTCTCAGCAATGGACAAATCATGGAAACAGAAACTAAACAGAGACACAGTGAAACTAGCAGAAATTATGAACCAAATGGATCTAACAGATATTTATAGAACATTTTATCCTAAAGCAAAAGAATATACCTCTTCTCAGCACCCCATGGTACCTTCTCCAAAATTGACCATATAATTGGTCACAAAACAGGCCTTAACAGATACAGGAATATTGAAATAATTCAATGCACCCTATCAGATCACCACAGTTTAAGGCTGATCTTAAGTTCCAACAAACAACAGAAACACACATACACATGGAAGCTGAACAATGCTCTACTCAATGATAATTTGGTCAAGGAAGAAATAAAGAAATTAAAGACTTTTTAGAATTTAATGAAAATGAAAACATATCATACCAAACTTAAGAGACACAAAGAAAGCAGTGCTAAGAGGAAAACTCATAGCTCTAAGTGCCTCCAAAAAAGAAAATCAAGAGAGCTTACACTAGCAGCTTGACAGCACACCTAAAAGCTCTAGAACAAAAAGAAGCAAATACCCCCCAAGAGTAGTAAACAGCAGGAAATAATCAAACTCAGGACCAAAATCAACCAAATAGAAACAAAAAGAGCTATACAAAGAATCAACAAAACTGGGAGTTGGTTCTTTGAGAAAATCAACAAGATATATAAACTCTTAGCCAGACTAACCAGAGGGCACAGAGGCAGTACCCAAATTAATAAAATCAGAAATGAAAAGGGATACATAACAACAGAAACCATGGAAATTCAAAAAAATCATCAGATCCTACAAAAAAAGCCTATATTCAACAAAATTGGAAAATCTGGATGAAATAGACAATATTCTAGACACATCCTAGGTGCCAAAGTTAAAACAGGATCAGATAAACCATCTAAATAGTTCCATAAGCCCTGAAGAAATAGAAACAGTCATTAGCAGTCTCCCAAACAAAAAAAAGCCCAGGATCAGATGAGTTTAGTGGAGAATTCTATCAGATCTTCAAAGAAGACCTAATACCAATACTCTTCAAACTATTCCGCAAAATAGAAACAGAAGTAACACTACCCAATTCATGATATGAAGCCACACTTATACCTAAACCAAGCAAAGACCAAACAAGGAAAGAGAACTTCAGACCAATTTCCCTTATGAACATTGATGCAAAAATACTCAATAAAATTTTTTGCCAACCGAATCCAAGAAATCATCAAAGCAATCACTCACCACATTCAAGTAAGCTTCATCCCAGGAATGCAGGGATGGAAATCTATCAACATAATCCACTGCATAAACAAACTCAAAGAAAAAAAGACACATGATCATTTCATTAGATTCTGAAAAAGCATTTGACAAAATTCAGCATCCCTTCATGTTAAAAGTTTTAGAAAGATCAGGAATTCAAGGCCCATACCTAAACATAGTAAAAGCAATATACCGCAAACCAGTAGCCAACATCAAACTAAATAGAGAGAGAAACCTGAAGCAATTCCACTAAAATCGGGAACCAAACAAAGCTGCCCACTCTTTCCCTCTCCATTCAATATAGTACTTGAAGTTCTAGCTAAAGCAATTAGACAACAAAAGGAGGTCAAAGGAATACAAATTAGAAAAGAAGAAGTCAAACTATCACTATTTGCAGATGATATGATTTTATACTTAAGTGACCCCAAAAATTTCAACAGGGAACTCCTAAAGCTGATAAGCAACTGCAACAAAGTGGCTCGATATAAAATTAACTCAAACAAATCAGTAGCCCTCCTCTATTCAAAGGATAAACAAGCTGAGAAAGAGATTATGGAAATGACTCCCTTAACAATAGTCACAAATAATATTACATACCTTGGTGTGACTCTAACCAAGCAAGTGAAAGACAAGAACTCCAAGCCTCTGAAGAAAGAAAATCAAAGAAGACCTCAGACGATGGAAGGATCCCATGCTCATGGATTGGCAGGATTATTATAATAAAAATGGCCATCTTGCCAAAAGCAATCTACAGATTCAATGCAATCCCCATCAAAATTCCAAATCAATTCTTCATAGAGTTAGAAAGAGCAGTCTGCAAATTCATTTAGAATAACAAAAAACCAGAATAGCAAAAACTATTCTTAACAACAAATGAACTTCTGGGTCAGTCACCATCCCTGACCTCAAGCTCTACTACAAAGCAATAGTGATTAAAAACTGCATGCATGGTATTGGTACAGTGACAAGTAGGTAGATCAATGGAATAGATTCGAAGAGCCAGAAATGAACCCACACACCTATGGTCACTTGATATTTAACAAAGGAGCTAAAAACCATCCAGCGGAGAAATGATAGCCCTTTCAACAAATGGTGTTGGTTCAACTGATGGTTAGCATGCAGAAGAATGCAAATTCATCCATTCTTTTGTTCGTTTGGTTTTGGTTTTTTGTTTGAGGTTTAATTTTTTTTAATTTTTTTATTTATTGAAAAGGGAAGTAAGGGAAAGTAAAAACACTTTATGATAAAATTAAAGATTTACATGGAAAATATTTCAGATAAACACATTACAATTGACAATTTTCATGGAAAATTAAGGAGTAAAGTGGTAGGCATGTAAAACATTGCTAAATTAATTGAAATATGGGATAGAAACATTTTATGATAGAATTGAAGATTTATGTGGAAAATAATTCTGATAAAATTGTAAAAAATGTAGAAAAACATGTTAGAATTGAAGATTATCATGGAAATTTTTACATAGATATAATAAACATAGGCATAAAAGTATTCCTAAGTTGATTAAAAGTGGAACTATAAACATTTTCTGATAAACTTGAAGATTTACATGGAAAGTGTTTCTGATACCATTTTATCTGCATTATTTTTCATGATAATCTTCAATTTTAATGTGTCTTTCCATATACTTCCTCTATTTTATCAGAAATGTTTTCAATGTATGTCTTTGATTTTATCACAAATGCTTTTAATTCCACCTTCAATTAATTTAGAAAGAGGTTTTACATCAACCATTCTTTATGTAAAATTTTCCATGAAATAGTCAATTTTAACATGTTTACTATTTATTTCTTGTATTTTACCAGAAATATTTTCCATGTAAATCTTCAATGTTATCTGAAAATGTTTATAATTCCACTTTCAATCAACTTAAAATTATCTTTATGCCTATCATTTTATCTGTATAATTTTCATGATAATATTTAATTTTAACATTTTTCTATATATTTCTACAAATTCATCCATTCTTATCTCCTTATACAAAGCTCAAGTTTAAGTGGATCAAGGACCGCCACATAAAACCAGATACTGAAACTAATAGAAAAGAAAGTGGGGAGGAACCTCAAGCACATGGGCACAGGGGCAAAATTCCTGAACAGAACACCAATAGCTTATGTTCTAAGATCAAGAATTGACAAATGGGACCTCATAAAATTACAAAGTTTCTGTAAGGCAAAGGACACTGTCAATAGGACAAAACAGCAACCAACAGATTGGAAAAAGATCTTTATCAATCCTACATCCAATAGAGGGCTAATATCCAATGTATACAAAGAACTCAAGAAGTTAGACCCCAGGGAACCAAATAACCCTATTAAAATGGAGTACAAAGCTAAACAAAGAATTCTCAACTAAGGAATACTGAATGACTGAGAAGCACCTAAAGAAATGTTCAACATCCTCAGTTATCAGGGAAATGCAAATCAAAACATCCCTGAGATTCCACCTTACACTAGTCAGAATGGCTAAGATCCAAAACTCAGATGACAGCAGGTGCTGGCAAAGGTTTGGAGAAAGAGGAACACTCTCCACTGCTGGTGGGATTACAAGCTGGTACAACCACTCTGGAAATCAGTCTGGTTATTCCTCAGAAAATTGGACATTGTACTACCAGAGGACCCAGATATACCTCTCCCGGACATATATACCCAGAAGATTGTCCAACATGTAGTAAAGACACATGCTCCACTATGTTCATAGCAGCCTTATTTATAAGTCAGAAGCTGGAAAGAACCCAGATGTCCCTCAACAGAGGAATGGATACAGAAAATGTGGTATATTTACACAATGGAATACTACTCAGCTATTAAAAACAATAAATTCATGAAATTCTTCGGCAAATGGACGGAGCTAGAACATATTATCCTGAGTGAGGTAACCTAATCACAAAAGAACACATATGTTATGCACTCACTGATAAATGGATAGTAGTTCAAAATACAATTCAAAGACCAAACGAAGCTCAACAGAGGATGGCCTTGTTGGTCATCAAAGGGAGGAGAGGCCCTTGGTCCTGAGAAGGCTAGATGCCCCAGTATAGGAAAATGCCAGGACAGGGTAGATGGAGTGGGTGGGTTGGTGAGTAGTGGGAGGGGGCATGGGATAGGGTGTTTTGGGAGGAGAAACCAGGAAAGAAGATAACATTTGAAATGTAAATAAATAAGATATCTAATAAAAAAAGAAAAGAAATATCATCATCTTAAATATTCAGCATTCCATGTGCACATACACAGAATGAAATGTCCTACAGATCTCACAGTTGATATGTCCTCTGTAAGTGTGTTCTCTAGTGTAAAGATGCCAGCAACTGAGATCTCCTCCCTATCCCTTCTCCCACAGACTCCCTACACATAGGTCTTCCCATCTGGTATCTTGAGACTGACCGAATAGTTATGCCATTCACCTTTGGCTTAAAGTCTGTGCCACCTGGACTCAGGCTGTCTTGATAAAGTGAGCTGCTTATATATCTGCTCCTTTGCAGAATTATCCCTCAATATTTTCCTAAAAGCAATCCTGACCAGTGCCAATGAAAGCAGTGCATTTTTTTTAAAAAATTGGATATATTTTTTATTTACATTTCAATGCTGTCCCCTTTCCTAGTCCCTCCCTTCCTGGATAATCCTTATCCCATCCTCCCTCTTCCTACTTCTATGAGGATGTTCCTCCACCAAAACCCCTCCCACCTCCCCAGCCTTGGTTCCCCTACAGTGGGGCATCTATTGAGCATTTATAGGACCAAGGACCTCTCCTCCCACTGATGCCTGATAAGGCAATCCTCTGCTACATATGCACCTGGAGCCATGTGTACCCCTTGGTTTATGGCTTAGTCCCTGGGAGCTCTGGGGGGGGGGTCTGGTTGGTGGTTGATATTGTTATTCTTCCTACGAGGTTGCAAACCCTTCAGTTCCTTTAATCCTTTCTCTAACTCTTCCACTGGGGACCCTGCACTCAGTCCAATGCTTGGCTATGAGCATCTGCCTCTGTATTTGTAAGGCTCTGGCACCAGTAAAACCTTATAATCTTTCTCTTGCATGCTGATAATGGTAGGTGACAGGTTAATCCCCCTGTCATGCTAGATGTCTGGTATAAGTTAGACCCTTTGGTACTTGAGTCTGGGTTTTCCCTAGCTACCAATCTTGAGAGTAATTCTAAGCAAGGATACCTAAAAAATATTTAAATTACTTATAAATTGTTTAAGCCCATTAGATGGCCTCACTCCTCTAGCAACCAGCCAAAACATAACACCAGAGCAGAGCAGAGTGGCCTACAGTGTCCATCTTCTTCTGCCTGAATTTGGGGGACACTAGAGCAGAACAGAGTGTCCTACAGTGCCCATCTTCTTCTGCCTGAATTTGGGGACACTCTTTGGGCTGGAGCTATTACCTCCTACTTCTATAGTGCTGCCATAAAACCTTTTTAAATTACATTTTTGTTTAGACCAGCCCTGACTCATAAATTGTATATTTCTCTCCACTGAGAAATTGGTGTTCTTAGGAGAATAAAAAAGCCAAGAAATCAGCAAGAGGCCTGTCCCATGTTGATTTTTTTAAAGAATTTAGAAGTTACAAATGCTTCAAAGTACTGAGTGACTAATTTCTCCAAAATTAATTTTCTAAAGTTTTTCGTGATATACATTTGTTTCCTAAAAACCTGCTAAAGAGGTAATTTTTTCAGAAGTAAATATTATTTTTAAACATAAGGTACTATTATCAAACATTACAAATATAGGCACTTGAACCTGAACACAGCAACTTAAGGCATATCCAGGGTTTGGGAGTTTACAGATAAAGAAAAGGTGTGGAGGAGTATAAATTTCAAATGCTTCTTTTTCTGGAGATTTGGGCCTGCTTATTGGATGGAAACGGTCAACCCAGGACAGATGGAAACTCCAGGTAAAAAATGTGCCCATGATTTGTTTGAGTTATGTTATTAAATCTCTCAAGCCAAGACCACATACCAGCAGTACCTAGGAAAGAAATGGGCATCAGCCACATCTCCCTCCAGGGACACTGGAACATCCACAGTGGACAGACTCATGCCAGGCTTTACTACCCAAGCACTTCTCTGAAAAGCCCCATCCTGCCTTGAAGCTCAGGTCCCTTCAGTGCACATGCAAACATGCTGCACCAGATACTGTGCATGTCCAAAGATGTATCTTGGTGAAATCTATAATGATTGGTGGAGATAGGTGATAAGACACTGTAAAAACCACTCCCTCTGGGCTGGAGAGATGGCTCAGTGGGTAAGAGCACCGACTGCTCTTCCAAAGGTCATGAGTTCAAATCCCAGCAACCATATGGTGGCTCACAACCACCCGAAAAGAGATCTGAGGCCCTCTTCCCGTGTCTGAAAACAGCTACAGTGTACTTACATATAATAAATAAATAAATCTTTAAAAAAAAACACTCCCTCTCCTTGACACTGAGTGGGGTTGAACACTGGACATTGCAGAGAAAATGTTGATTCAAAGTAAGGTATTTTGTTTTTCAGAAAGTAGATGTTGCAATTAATCTGGAATTTTAAAACATTTCCCAAGATCACCAATAAACCTCACTTTTAAAGAAATAGCTCACATGCCTGATGTCTTAGGAAGTCCCTTTGATTAATAAGTCACTGTGATGGTTTGCATATGCTCAGCCCAGGGAATGGTACTATTAGAAGGTATGGCCCTGTTGGGGTAGGTGTAGCCTTGTTGGAGTAGGTGTGTCACTATGGGTGTGGGCTCATCCTAGCTGCCTGGAAAACAGTATTCTGCTAGCAGCCTTCAGATGAAGATATAGAATTCTCAGCTCTGCCTGCACCATGCCTGCCTGGAAGTTGCCATGATCCCACCTTGATGATAATGGACTGATCCTCTGAACTGGTAAGCCAGCCCCAATTAAATGTTGTCCTTAAAAGAGTTGCCTTGGTCATGGCATCCACAGTAATAAAACCCTAACTAAGACAGTCACCTTATTTATGGACTGTTGTAGGGATCAAATTTTGTTGTATGAATTGTCAAATGATCATTTGGGAAGAATGTCTATAAAGGTGCAGAATTACACCACTGTAGAAAGACACACAAGACACTTCAGATACTAAAGAGGAGTTGGCCTTGTTGTGGATGTCATCCATGCTGGAGCTGAGAAGGGTGCTGCCTGGGAGCCTGAACAATGAAGAAATGATAATGGGTAGACTGTGAAGCACTGGTCAAGATGAGATACTACAGTGAGACTGATTAGAGCCTGGCTCTGTGAGCAGAGGATTCCTTTTCTAGCTTTTTTCTGTCCTTATCATCCTGAAATGTTGACTTTAACTACAAAGCATGTTTTTTAAAACCTTTTACATGTATGAGTGTTTTGCCTGTATATATAAAAATGTGCACTGTGGCATTCCTGATGCCTCTCAAGGTCAGAAGAGAGCTCTACATCCCCTAGAACTGAAATTACAGGCAGCTGTGAGTCACTATGTGGGTATGGGGCCCAAAACCAAGTATTCTACAAGAGAACCATGTGCTCTTAACTGCTGAGCTATTACCCCAGACCCTATAATGGATATTTGATTGAAAGCATCTATCCTTTCCATGGGTTTTGTTTTATGAGGATAGTTACATTCTGATTAATATTAAAGTAGTTGCTTTAGCAACCAGAACCTCAAGGACATACATAATGTTTCAAATACTACCTATCAGCCCTATAAGCCCACACATGATGTGGAGAAGTTTCTTCTGCTTATTTAACAGATATCTCTACATGGTGATTTGAGATCCCAGGCTCTATTCATTTTGTGACTATATTATTTCCAAGGACCTTGACCTTTCTGCTTCAAGATACTGGAATGGAATTGAGAATGGAAAGGACCATCCCCACCTAGAACTCCACTGGCCACACTAGTCCAGGAAACAGCTAGGAAATCTTCACTCTCCATTCTGTCCTCCAATTCCAGTCCCCTAGTCTTATCCCCAGCCCTGTAACAGTCCACCTTCTGGGGCTTCCCCCTTTCTTTCTACCCCATTCCCTGAGAACTCAGCAGATCTTCTCCTTCAACGTTCTTCCCTTGCCCCATTCCTTTTTCTCAGCTGCCAAGACCCATAGGTACTCCACCTGTGCCCATAAGTACAGCCCTTCACTCCATTTCCTATCCTCTGTATCCAGTTTCCCATATTATCTTCAGCCCTAAAGCAGACCACTGGCAAGGACTGCCTCTACTGCCCAGGGGATCAGCAAATACTCTTGTTAGACCTAGTTTCCCCTCCTCTATTCTGAAAATCAAGTAGGTAATATTTACTCTCCTTCCTGTCCTCCAATTCTACTCCCCCCCATATCATCCCTAGCTCTGTAGCAGGCCATTTGCAGGGGCCTGTCCTCCTTCTCTGACTCTATAGTCTGGAGACTCTGATAACCCTCATGGTAGAGCCAGTTTTCCTCCTTCCCATGAACCCTTTTAGCCTGCCCCACCCCCACCACTTGTAGTCCACCCCCATTCCTTTGTGTCAGCCTCTAATACCTAGAAATGTGTTCTAGCTGGGAATATTAGCCATACATGGAAAGGATTCAGAAGCACTCCCTACCAGACAACTCACAGTTCCCATAGAGGGTACCAAAATCCAAGGAACAGAATATGCACTCAACAAAAAACAGATATCAACACCCAGAATCACAATCACCTCAAACCCAGATGCCTAGACTCCAGCACAAAGACAAAATTAATAACAAGCAAGACAAAATACCTCCATAAGAACCCAGCAATCCTATTCCAGTAGGCCTTCAGAAATGCAAAATAGCTAAAGCATAAGACAAGGACTTCAAAATGGCTGTTATGAATATATTCAAAGACCTTAAAAACGAAATAAATAAATCCATTAGTGAAATCCATGAAAATACAAACAGTAGAATGAAAGAAATGAAAACAGTTCAAGACAAAAAGTAAAAGTAGAATCACTAAAGAAAATCCAAAGTGAGAGAAAACTGAAAATAAAATGTATAATCTTTCACTGAGCCACCAACCAAGCATTTTATACCTGCTGAAATGAGGCCTTTGACACATATACAGCAGAAGACTGCCTGATCTGGCCTCAGTAAGAGAAAGGTACCTAACCCTTGAGACACTTGAGGCCCCAGGGAGTGGGGAGGCTGGTAGGGAGGAGGTCAGGGGGTGAAGACATCCTCTTAGAGATGGGGGAAGTTGGGGTAGGGGAGGAGTTATGGGATGGAAAGCAGTGTGGGGGAGGGTCAGGCCAGGAGGGGGATAAAGACTGGACTGTGAAAAAGGACCAGAGCCAGATGTAGCTGTCACCTGGGAGGTTCTGCTAGTGCATGACAAATACAGAAGGGGAAACTCTCAGCCAGCCATTGAACTGAGCACAGGGTCCCCAATGGGTGAGCTAGAGAAAGGATCCAAGAAGCTGAAGGGGTTTGCAGCACCATAGGAGGAACAACAATATGAGCCACCCAGTACTCCCAAAGCTCCAAAAGACAAAACCATCAACCAAAGAGTGCACATTGAGCTACCCATGGCTCCAGACACATAGGCAGTAGTGGATGGCCTTGTAGGACATCAAAGGGAGGAGAGGCCCTTGGTCCTGGAAAGGCTCGATGCCACAGTGTGGGGGAATGTTGGGACAGGGAAGCAGGAGAGGGTTGATTGGGGAACAGGGGGAGGGGAGATTGGTTATGAGACATTGGGGGGGGGGGACCAGGAAAGAGGACAATATTTGAAATGTAAATGAAGAATATATCTAATTTAAAAAGTAAAAAAAAAAAAAAGAAAAATTTAAAAGAAAAATCAAACAAAAAACTCAAGAGGTAAGCCTTGCCAACAGAACACAAGAGATAAAATAGAATCTCAGGCATTGAAGACAATATAGAAGAAAAGGATACCTCAGACACAAAACATCCAGGAAATCTAGGTCACTATAAAAAGACAAAAATCTACAAATAAGAGGAATAGAGGAAGGAGAAGAAGCCCGGGTCAAAGATGTAGAAAATATTTTCAACAAAATCATAGAGAACTTTTTAAATCTAAACAAAGGGATGCCTATCAAGGTACAAGAATCATACAGAATACCAAGTAGACTGGACCAGAAAAGAAACTTCCAGTGACACATAATCAAAACACTAAATGCAATAACTAAAAAAGAATATTAAAAGATGCAAAGAAAAAAGACCAAGAAATATATATATACAGACAAATCAGAATAACACCTAACTTTTGTCTTGATATATACTACCTACCAAAGTTAAATCAAGATCAGACAAGCAATTTAAACAAACCAATAGCCCCTAGTGAAATAGAAGTAATTAAGTCTTCCAACAAAAAAGAACACAGAATCAGATGATTTTAGTACAGAATTATACCAGATTTTCAAAGAATAATTCATATCAATACTTCTCAAATTATTACACTAAATAGAAATAGAAGGAACATTGCCCATTTCTTTTTATGATGCCACAATTCCTAACACCTAAGCCACATAAAGACCCACAGGTGATCTCCCTTATGAACAAGATGCAAATATCCTCAATAAGATACATGCAACCCTGATGCAGTAATTTCCAACCCTAATAAGCCCATATACAAAAACACACAACCCAGTTATATTTGTAAGCTATATGCCTAGATTAGGAAGATCTATCACTATCCTAACTTATTTCCCAGCTATGAGACTGCTACTTGCAGTTTTCCCTGCTCCATATTAGCTTCCACCTCTTCTTCCTCTGTCCTTTCTCCCTTCTCTTCTCCTTCTCCCACTCTCTAAGAACTCTAGACCCACCTTTCCTTTCCACTGCCCAATCAAGGGCTCTATCCTTTATTTGACCAGTTAGAATGTGGAGAAGGTTCACATGAGATCACCTGATTATGTGAGCTACTCCTCATTGGGGGCAGCCCCTTCTTGAGGAAGCAGAATTAACATCAGAATACAAACAGCACCAGGGCAACCCACAACATTTTCCCTTTTTATCCAATTAAAATACTCTTTTCTCTCAGATATAAATTGAACACAACCATCCCAATTATGCAAATTATTAAGTATAATATACACTTAGCATCCAGTCCATCATATTTGTCAACTTAGATAAAGTACTCGACCATCTATCCTAACTTAAAGAGCTTACAATTCTATATTTAAGTTATGTTCTGATTTTAGCTTGCAATACCACCTGAAAACGATCCTTTAAAATCTATATTATCTACCTCAATGCTGAAAACTTAAGTTTGATTATGAGACTACAACTAGTCTCCAACCCCATCAGAAATACGAGAATGAACTAAATATTACTACTCTTAGCTATTTCTATTTAAAAGTTGTTGAAGCCATTTTATTATAATTACATCAGAATCTAATATAACCATAAGTTTACTATATGGCCTTGAACTTCAATTACTTAATCATCCTAAACAATTTGTAATAGCAGCAATTAGAAGAACTGGATCTTAGCCTTGTATTCTTTTTTTAATATTTTTATTTTCTATATTCTTTGTTTACATTCCAAATGATTTCCCCTTTCCCAGATCCCCCCTCCCCATATGTCCCATAAACCTTCTTCTGTCCATCCATTCTCCAATCACCTCCCTCCTTTTTCTCTGTCCTTATATTCCCCTCTGTACTGGCTAGTTTCGTGTGTCAACTTGACACAGACTGGAGTTATCACAGAGAAAGGAGTTTCAGTTGGGGAAGTGCCTCCATGAGATCCAGCTGTGGGGCATTTTCTCAATTAGTGATCAAGTGGGGAGGGCCCCTTGTGGGTGGTACCACCTTTGGGCTGGTGCTCTTGGGTTCTATAAGAGAGCAGGCTGAGCAAGCCAGGGGAAGCAAGCCAGTAAGAAACATCCCTCCATGGCCTCTGCATCAGCTCCTTCTTCCTGACCTGCTTGAGTTCCAGTCCTGACTTCCTTTAGTGATGAACTGCAACATGGAAGTGTAAGCTTAATAAACCCTTTCCTTCCCAACTTGCTTCTTGGTCATGATATTTGTGCAGGAATAGAAACCCTAACTGAAACACCCTCCAATGCTAGATCAATCCTTTCCAGGATCAGGATCAGGACCCTCCCCATACTTCTTCATGGGAGTCATTTGTTATGCAATTTGTGCCTTGGGTATTCAGGGCTTCTGGGCTAATTAATATCCACTTACCAGAGATTGCATTCCATGTGTATTCTTTTATGATTGGGTTACCTCACTTAGGATGATATTTTCCAGATCAAACCATTTGCCTAAAAATTTTGTGAATTCATTGTTTCTAATTGCTGAGTAGTACTCCATTGTGTAAATATACCACATTTTCAGTATCCATTCCTCCTTTGAGGGGCATCTGGGTTCTTTCCAGCTTCTGGCTATTATAAATTAATGCTGCTATGAACATAATGGAGCATGTGTCTTTATTGCATGCCGGGGAATCCTTTGGATATATGCTCAGGAGAGGTATAGCAGGGTCCTCCAGAAGTGTCATGTCCAGTTTTCTGAGTAACTGCCAGACTGATTTCCAAAGTGGTTGTACCATCTTACAGCCCCACCAGCAGTGGAGGAGTCTTCCTCTTTCTCCACTTCCTCGCCAACACCTGCTGTCACCTGAGTTTTTAAACTTAGCCATTCTGACTGGTGTAAGATGAAATTTCAGGGTTGTTTTGATTTGAATTTCCCTAATGACTAATGATGTTGAGCACTTCTTAAGGTGCCTCTCAGCCATCCGAATTTCTTCAGGTGGAAATTCTTTTTTAGATCTGTACCCCATTTTTGAATAGGGTTATTTGGTTCCCTGGGGTCTAACTTCTTGAGTTCTTTGTATATATTGGATATTAGCCCTCTATCAGATGCAGGTTTGGTGAATATCCTTTCCCAATTTGATGGTTGCCATTTTGTACTTTTAACAGTGTCCTTTGCCTTACAGAAACTTTGTAATTTTATGAGGTCCCATTTGTCAATTCTTGATCTTAGAGCATAAGCTATGGTGATCTGTTCAGGAACTTTTCCCCTGTGCCCATGTCCTCAGGGGTCTTCCACAGTTTCTTTTATATTAGTTTCAGAATGTCTGGTTTTACATGGAGGTCCTGATCCACTTGGAGTGAAGTTTAGTACATGGAGATAAGAATGGATGAATTCACATTCTTCTGCATGCTGACCTCCAGTTGAACCAGCACCATTTGTTGAAAAGGCTATCTTTTTTCCACTGGATGTTTTCGGCTCCTTTGTCGAAGATCAAATGACCATAGGTGTGTGGGTTCATTTCTGGATCTTCAATTCTATTCCATTGGTCCACTTGTCTGTCACTGTGCCAATACCATGTAGTTTTTTTAACACTATTGCTCTGTAGTATTGCTTGAAGTCAGGGATACTGATTCCACCAGAATTTCTTTTGTTGTTGAGAATAGTTTTAGCTATCCTGGGTTTTTTGCTATTCGAGATGACTTTGCGAATTGCTTTTTCTAACTCTGTGAAGAACTGAGTTGGGATTTTGATGGGGATTGCATTGAATCTGTAGATCGCTTTTGGCAAGATGGCCATTTTAACTATATTAATTCTGCCGATCCACGAGCATGGCAGATTTTTCCATTTTCTGAGGTCTTCTTCCATTTCCTTCTTCAGAGACCTGAAGTTCTTATCATATAGATCTTTCACTTGTTTGGTTAGAGTCACACCAAGATACTTTATACTGTTTGTGGATATTGTGAAGGGTGTCATTTCCCTAACTTCTTTCTCAGCCTGCTTATCCTTTGAGTATAGGAAGTCTACTGATTTGCTTGAGTTGATTTTATAACCAGCCACTTTGCTGAAGTTGTTTATCAGCTGTAGGAGTTCTCTGGTGGAGGTTTTCGGGTCACTTAAGTAGACTATCATGTCATCTGCAAATAGTGATAATTTGACTTCTTCCTTTCCAATTTGTATCCCCTTGACCTCCTATGTTGTCTAATTGCTCTAGCTAGAACTTCAAGTACTATATTGAAAAGATATGGAGAGAGAGGACAGCCTTGTCTAGTCCCTGATTTTAGTGGGATTTCTTCAAGTTTCTCTCCATTTAGTTTGATGTTGGCTACCGGTTTGCTGTATATTGCTTTAATGATATTTAGGTATGGGCCTTGAATTCCTGTTCTTTCCAAGACTTTTAGCATGAAAGGATGCTGAAATTTGTCAAATGCTTTTTCTGCATCTAATGAGATGATCATATGGTTTTTTTTCTTTGAGTTTGTTTATATAGTGGATAGCATTGATGGATTTCCTTATATTGAACCATCCCTGCATCTCTGGGATGAAGCCTACTTGATCATGGTAGATGATCGTTTTGATGTGTTCTTGGATTCAGCTAGCAAGAGTTTTGAGTATTTTTGCATCAATATTCATAAGGGAAATTGGCCTGAAGTTCTCTTTCTTTGTTGGATCTTTGTGTGGTTTTGGTATCAGTGTAATTATGGCTTCATAGAATGAGTTGAGTAGAATTCCTTCTGTTTCTATTTTGTGGAACAGGATCTGTTCAGCCCAGGCTGTTCAGATCCCCAAGCAGACACCTGAAGGCTCCCACCTGGGGCTGCTGGACTCACCAGAGCACACTGACTCCTCCCAGCCGGCCTCCCGGGTGCCCCTCTGGCCTCTTGTAGGACCTGAAGATGTGGTGTTGTAGCCCAGGCTGTTCTGGATCCCAAAGCAGAGATCTGAAGGCTCCTGCCAGAGGCCTCAGGACTGGAACCTAAGCTCTGTGGTGCTGACCCCTTAGCCTTGTTTTCTTAAATGAGTTATATAGGCACATTGCTTATCTAAGACTAGTAATATTAACTTGAAATTTTGCATCAATATAAAAAAAGTATACCAATGAAGACATCAAATATGTATCAATATAAGTTCTGTATCAATATTAGGAAATATAACATCAATTTTGCATCAAATATAAAAGTTTCCACCAATGTAAGATTATGGCTATACAATGCTATATTTATGAGTACATGCTTTATTTATGAGTAAAACCTATTCATATTTATCTATTGCTCTAATTTCTAAAATATTACTATATCTCCCCTCTTCTCTTCTACTCTCCTTTCCTTTACCTAAGAAAGATAGAGAAGAAGAAAGTAAAGGTAGAAATCCATAAGTCTAAGCTCTCTAGTTCCTCCCTGTTCAAAGCTACAACATTTGCAAATTATCCCTTAAAATGACAACATAGCTATAATTAATAAAATGACCAGAACAGTGAAGTCAATTCCAACTCATTCTGAATAAATTCAGTATTCTCTATGTGTTAAACAACTTTTTGGAATATTGATAGTCAGTTACTATATTAAAAGAGTCTTGAAAATCTGATAACACCATAAGTATTGCATATAATTCAGATTTTTGGAACAATTTACAGGGACTCTCAGCCACCTTACTTATATCTTCTGATTTATTTCCTGCCTTTCCTGATTTATTAGCATCAATGTAAAATGTAGGAGCTCCAGAAATTGGAGTTATTTTTATGATAAAAGGGAGAATTCACTTACTTCTTTTTATTTACGAACTGAAATCACTTGCTACTACAGTATTTGTTGTTACTCTCTCCCAAGAAATTACTGCATGCTCTTTGCCAATGTTCGTCTTGTATCCATAACCAGACAATCTCTGCATTAGTAAAAATTACCACAATTTTGGCTGGATCCATTCCAGTTGACTGTTGAAGTCTCAGTTTTCCTTTTAGTATCAATTCAGAAATCTTTTCTATGTAGGTTTTTAATTTCTCACTTTGTTTATGTGCTAAAAATATCCATTCTGGTACCTTCCAATCTGGACTGGTTTACCTTGGGTGCCAACCCTGCAGCCAGTCCTGTAAAACACAGAGGAAGTGACATTTCCAGGTGCTCTAACACCCAGGATCATAGGATCAGAGGTGAGGAAGACATAACACCTGTCCCAACATCACTGGGCATAACTGGAACCAGCAGAATCCAGGGACACGGGACCCACACCCAACCAGTGGCACAGGTACCTTCCGGTCTTGGCTGGTTTACCTTCTGCACAAACCCTGCAGCCAGTCCTGTAACACCCAGGGGTGTTACACTGCACTCCTAGGTGCTCTAACATGCCCAGGATCACAGGAGATAGGATCCCAGGATCTTGGTCACACCAGGATCTCAGGGCCCCAGATGCAACTTGATACCCAGGAGCTCTGACACACCCAGGATGTCAAGCTCACAGGATCCCAGAATCACAGGACCACAGAGACAGCTGGACTCTGAAGAGTTCTGATACAACCAAGATCACAGGAAGGACAGGCTCCAGTCAGGTATAGTGAGGGCAGGTAGCACTTGGCACAATCAGATAGAGGGAGGAAAGGGTAAGAACATAAGCAACAGAAACCAAGGTAACTTGGCATGATCAGAACCATATTCTCCCACCATAGCAAGCCCTGGATACACCTTCACACCAGAAAAGCAAGATTCAGAACTAAAATTACATCTCATGATGATGATAAAGGACTTTAAGAAGGACATAAATAACTCCCTTAAAGAAATACAGGAGAACACAGGTAAACAGGTAGAAGCCCCTAACGAGGAAACACAAAAATTCCTTAAAGAATTACAGGAAAACACAAACAGGCAAAGGAAATGAACAAAACCATCCAAGATCTAAATCAAAATAAATAATAAAGAAATCACAAATGAAGACAACCCTGGATTTAGAAAACCTAGGAAAGAGATCAGACCTTATAGATATATGCATCACCAACAGAAACAGAGATAGATGAGAGAATCTCAGGTGCAGTAGATACCATAGAAAATGTTAACACAACAGTCAAAGAAAATGCAAAATGCAAAAAGCCCATAACCCAAACATCCAGGAAATCCAGGACACAATAAGAAGACTAAACCTAAGAATAATAGGTATAGAAGAGAGGGGAGATTCCCAACTTAAACGGCCAGTAAATATCATCAACAAAATTATAGAAGAAAACTTCCCTAACCTAAAGAAAGAGATGCCCATGAGTATACAAGAAGCCTACAGAACTCCAAATAGACTGGATGAGAATACAAATTCCTCCTGTCACATAATCAGAACACCAAATACACTAAACAAAGAAAGAATATTAAGGGAAAAGTAAGGGAAAAGGTCAAGTAACATATAAAGGCAGACCTATCAGAATTACACCAGGCTTCTCACCAAAAACTATGAAAGCAAAAAGATCCTGGGCAGATGTCATACAGACACTAAGAGAACATAAATGCCAGCCCAGGGTATTATACCCAGCAAAACTCTCAATTACCATAGATGGAGAAAACAAATTTACACAATATCTTTCCACAAATCCAGCTCTACAAATATTAGAAGGAAATTGTCCATTTCATTCAGATTTTCCAGTTTTCTTGAGTATAGGCTTTTGTAGTAGGATATGATATTTTTTGGATTTCCTCAGTTTCTGTTGTTATAGCACCCTTTTTATTTCTGATTTTGTTAAATTTGAGTACTGTCTCTGTATCTTCTGGTTAGTCTGGCTAAAAGTTTATCTATCTTATTGATTTTCTCAAAGAACCAGCTCCTACTTTTGTTGATTCTTTGTATATTACTTTTTGTTTCAACTTGGCTGATTTCAGCCCTGGGTTTCATGATTTCCTGCCTTCTACTCCTCTTGGGTGTATTAGCTTCTTTTTGTTCTGAAAGCTTTCAGGTGATCTGTTAATCTGCTAGTGTATGCTCTTTCCAGCTTCTTTTTGTAGGCACTCAGAGCTGTGAGTTTTCCTCTTAGCACTGCTTTCATTGTGTCCCATAAATTTGGGTATGTTGTGCCTTCATTTTCATTAAGTTCTAAAAAGTCTTTGATTTCTTTCCTTACTTCTTCCTTGACCGAGGTATCATTGAGTAGAGAATTGTTAAGCTTCCATGTGTATGTGGGCTTTTTGTTGTTATTGTTGCTATTGAAGACTACCCCTATTCCATAGTGATCTGATAGAAGGCATGGAATTAGTTCGATTGTCTTATATCTGTTGAGGTCTGTTTTGTGACCAATTATATGGTCAGTTTTGGAGAAGATACCATGTGGTGCTGACAAGAAGGTATATCCTTTTGATTTAGGATGAAATGTTCTATAGATATCTATTAAGTCCATTTGGTCCAAAACTTCTGTTAATTTCACTGTGACTCTGTTTAGTTTGAGTTTCCCTGATCTGTCCATTGGAGAGAGTGGGGTGTTTAAGGATCCCACAATTATTGTGTGGGGTACAATGTATGCATTAAGCTTTAGTAAGGTTTCCAATACGAATGCAGGTGCCCTTGTATTTGGGGCATAGATGTTCAAAATTGAGAGTTCTTCCTGGTAGATTTTTCCTTTGATGAGTATAAAGTGGCCTTCTGTATCTTTTTTGATGACTTTTGGTTGAAAGTCTATTTTATCTGATATTAGAAGGCTACTCCAGCTTGTTTCCTGGGACCATTTGCTTGGAGAACTATTTTCCAGCCTTTTACTCTTAGGTAGTGTTTGTCTTTGACACTGAGATGCGTTTCCTGTATGCACAAAATGTTGGGTCTTGCTTATGAATCTAGTCTGTTAGTCTATGTCTTTTTATTGGGGAGCTGAGTCCATTGATGTTAAGAGATATTAAGGAATAGTGATTGTTGCTTCCTGCTGTTTTTGATGTAATTTTTATGTTCGTGTGGTTGCCTTCTTTTGGGTTTGTTGAAAGGAGATTACTTTCTTGCTTTTTCTTGTGTGTAGTTTCCCTCCCTTTGTTGGTGTTTTCTATTCATTATCCTTTCAAGGGCTGGGTTTGTGGAAAGATTCTGTGTAAATTTGTTATTGTCATGAAAAACCTTGGTTTCTCCATTTATAGTAATTGAAAGATTTGCTAGATATAGCAGTTTGGGTTGACATTTGTGTTCCCTTAGGGTCTGCATGACATCTGCCCAGGCTCTTCTGGCTTTCATAGTCTCTGGTGAGAAATCCGATATAATTCTGATAGGTCTACTTTTATATGTTACCTGAACTTTTTCCCTTACTGCTTTTAATATCCTTTCTTTGTTTAGTACATTTGATGTTTTAATTATTATATGATGGGATGAATTTCTTTTCTGGTCGAATCTATTTGGAGTTCTGTAGGCTTCTTGTATGTTCATGGGCATCACTTTCTTTAGGTTAGGGAAGTTTTCTTCTATAATTTTGTTGAAGATATTTACTGGCCTTTTCAGTTGGAGATCTTCACTCTCTTGTATGCCTATAATCCTTAGGTTTGGTCTTCTCATTTTGTCCTGGATTTTCTGGATATTTGGGGTCAGGGGCCTTTTGCATTTTTCATTTTCTTTGACTATTGTATCAATGCTTTCTATGGTATCTTCTGCATCTCAGATTCTTTCTTCCATCTCTTGTATTCTGTTGTTGATACTTTTATCCATGACTCCTGACTTCTTTCCTAGGTTTTCTATGTCCTGAGTTGTCTCCCTTTGTGATTCCGTTACTGTTTCTACCTCATTATTTAGATCCTGGGTGGCTTTGTTTAATTCCTTCACCTGTTTTGTTGTGTTTTCCCTTAGATCTTCAAGGGTTTCTTGCTGTTTACATGTGTTCTCTTGTATTTCTTTAAGGGAGTTATTTATGTCCTTCTTGAAGCCCTCCATGATGCCCTCCATCAGCATCATGATCTGTAATTTTAAATCCAAATCTTGCTTTCATGGTGTGTTGGGTTATCCAGGACTTGCTGTTGTGGGAGAATTGGGTTCAGATGGTGCCATATGGCCTTGATTTCTGTTGGTTACATTCCCACGTTTGACTTTTGCCATCAGGTTATCTCTGGTGTTAGTTGGGCCTGCTGTCACTGGCAGGAGCTTGCTCCTCCTGTGTATGTGCCTGTAGGCCTATTTCAGCAACCTTGGGTGAGTTGCTTTCTCCTGGCACAAATTGCTGTGGTACTGCAGAGTTCCTGGGTGCAAGTGGAGTCCTGGTGTGATGTGTCCCAAGTGATCCTCTACTCTGGTGAAACCTGCCTACCAATCTGTTGCACAGTCACAGAAGCAAAGATGACAGCCGAGACCCACTCTCTTGTAGTTGTATTTGGGTATGTACCTCTGTGGCCCCGATCAGCTCTGGATGCAGGCTGTGCAGGTGGATCCTCCACTCTGCAGGGCCAGACTCACCTGTGCAGGCTGCCTCTTCCTAGCTGGCCGCTGGGTGTATAGCTGGCTTCCTGCACTGCTTGCAGATGGCATGCTGTGGCCAAGGCTGTTCCCAATCCAGAGGTGGAGCCATGATTCCACTTCTAACAACAAAAATAACAGGAAGTAACCATCACTTTCCCTTAACATCTCTTAACATCAATGTTCTCAATTCCCAAATAAAAAGACATAGACTTAACAGACTGGATACAGAAACAGGACCCAACATTTTGCTGCATACAGGAAACACACCTGTGACAAAGACAGACACTACCTCAGAGTAAACGGTTGGAAAACAATTTTCCAAGCAAATGGTCCCAAGAAACAAGCTGGAGTAGCCATTCTAATATCAAATAAAATCAACTTTCAACCAAAAGTTGTCAAAAAAGATAAGGAAGGACACTTTATTATGGTCAAAGGCAAAATCTACCAAGATGATCTCTCAATTCTGAACAACTGTGCTTCAAATGTAAGGGCACCCACATTCACAAAAGAAACTTTATTAAAGCTCAAAAGCACACATCACACCCCATACAATAATAGTGGAAGACTTCCACACCCCACTCTCAGCAATGGACAAATCATGGAAACAGAAACTAAACAGAGACACAGTGAAACTAACAGAAATTATGAACCAAATGGATCTAACAAATATTTATAAAATATTTCATCCTAAAGTAAAAGAATGTACACCTTCTTCTTGGCACCTCATGGCATCTTCTCCAAAATTGAAGATATAATTGGCCACAAATCAGGCCTCAACACATACAAGAAGATTGAAATAATCCCATGGACCCTATCAAATCACCACAGACTATGGCTGGTCTTAAATTTCAACAAAAGAAAGAGAAAACACATATACACGTGGAAGCTGAACAATGCTATATTCAGTTATAACTTGATCAAGGAAGAAATAAAGATAGAAATTAAAGACTTTTTAGAATTTAATTTAAATGAAGACGCATCATATCAAAATTTATGGGACACAATGAAAGCAGTGGTAAGAGGAAAACTCATAGCTCTAAGTGCCTCCAAATAGAAAATGCTAGCTCACACTAGCAGCTTGACAGCATACCTGAAAGCTCTAGAACAAAAAGAAACAAATACACCCAAGAGGAATAGACAGCAAGAAATAATCAAACTTGAGACAGATACGAGAGGCGCTCTGCCATCTTGGCTCTCAGACGCCAAAGAGATCTAACAGACAAAGCCAGCTAGCAGACATAGCCCGAGGCTAACATCGCTTGGGTCTAATCCTGGCAGGCTTTTGCCTGCACCTAGGCCCTGGGCAGCTTGGTGGGCCCTCTGTGTGCCAACCTGGTCCGGGAGTTGTTTGCCCTGCAGACTGCCCAGCACTTGCAGGGGTGCACCTTGCCATCTTGGCTACCTGACAGAACCAGTTAGCAGACACAGCCCGAGGCAAACATCACTCGGGCTTAAGCCTGTCAGGCTTTTACCTGGACTCAGGGCCTGGGTAGCTAGGCGGGTCATTTGTGCACCAACCCGGTTGGGGGATCTTTTGCCCTGCAGAGGGATCAGCACTCGGAAAAGGTCCCCGCTGCATCCACCATCATCACTCCCTGAAGGAGCAAACGGGCAACACCAAGTTCACAGAGAAAACTTGGGGCAGGTCACACTAGGGCGCCAAGGGCACCCAAGAGGAGGGCAGCACATCAGCAATCTGTGCCAGGGGAAAGCCAGTTATCCAGAGGTGCTGAAATAGACTTACAGGCTCACAGGAGGTTCAAACACCAGCCAGTGACCAACTAATGCCAGAGATAACAAGATGGCAAAAGGCAAATATAGGAGCATTACTAGCAGAAATCTAGGCAATATGGCAGCGTCTGAACCCAATTCTCCAACAACAGCAAGTCTTGGATAGCCCAACACACCAGAAAAACAAGATTTGGATTTAAAATCACTGGTCATGATGCTGCTAGAAGAATACAAAAAGGACATAAATAAATCTCTTAAAGAAATACAGGGAAATATAAATAAGTTAGAAGGCCTTACAATGGAAACACAAAAGTCACTTGAAGAAATTCAGGAGAATAGGGGTCAACAGATAGAAGCCAATAACGAAGAAATGCAAAAATCACTTAAAGAAATGCAGAAGAAATTGAGTCAACAGGCAGAAGTCATGAAAGAGGAAACACAAAAATCTCTTAAAGAATTAAAGGAAAACACAAACAAACAAATGAAGGAACTGAACAAAACCACTCTGGATCTAAAAACAGAAGTAGAAACAACTAAGAAATCACAAAGGGAGACAACTTTGGAGATAGAAAACCTTGGGGGGAAATCAGGGGCCATAGATACAAATATCAACAACAGAATACAAGAAATGGAAGAAAGAATCTCAGATGCCAAAGATACCATAGAAACCATGGACTCAACAGTCAAAGAAAATGCAAAATGCAAAAAGCTTGTAACCCAAAACATCCAGGAAATCCAGGACACAATGAGAAGACCAAACCTAAGGATTATAGACATAGATGAGAGTGAAGATCTACAACTAAAAAGGCCAGCAAATATCTTCAACAAAATTCTGGAAGAAAACTTCCCTAACCTGAAGAGAGAGATGCCCATGAATATACAAGAAGCCTATAGAACTCCAGATTGGACCAGGGCAGAAATACCTACTGTCACATAGCAATCAAAACCCCAAATGTACTAAACAAAGAAAGAATAATAAGAGCAGTAAGAGAAAAAGGCCAAGTAACATATAAAGGAAGACCTATCAGAATCACACCAGCCTTCTCACCAGAGACCATGAAAGCTAGAAGATCCTGGGCAGATGGCATGCAGACTCTAAGAGAACACAAATGTCAGCCACGACTACTATACCCACCAAAATTCTCAATCACCATAGATGGAAAAAGCAAGATATTCCATGACAAAACCAAATTTACACAATATCTTTCAACAAACCCAGCCCTACAAAGGATAACAGGGGGGGAAACACCAATACAAGGAGGGAAACTATACCCTGGAAAAAGCAAGACAGTTACCTTCTTTCATCAAACCCAAAAGAAGATAACCATTCAAATATTAAAATAACATCAAAAATGACAGGAAGCAATAATCACTCTTCCTTAATATCTCTTAACATCAATGGACTCAATTCCTGAATAAAAACACAAACTAACAGACTGGATAAGGAAACAGGACCCTACATTTTGCTGCATACAGGAAACACATCTCAGTGTCAAAGACAAAAACTACCTTAGAATAAAAGGCTGGAAGACAATTTTATAAGCAAATGGTCTCAGGAAACGAGCTGGAGTAGCTATTCTAATATAGGATAAAATTGACATTCAACCTAAAGTCATCAAAAGAAACACAGAAGGACACATCTTGCTGGTCAAAGGAAAAATCCGCCAAGTAGAACTCTCAATTCTGAACATCTATGCTCCAAATGCAAGGGCACCCTCATTCATAAAAGAAACTTTACTAAAGTTCAAAGCACACATTGCACATAACACAATAATTGTGGGTGATTTACACTCCACTCTCCTCATTGGACTGATCAGGAAAACAGAAAATAAACAAAGACACAGTAAAACTAATTGAAGCTTTGGACCAATTGGATGTAACAGATATTTATAGAGCATTTCATCCTAAATCAAAAGAATATACCTTTTTCTCAGCACCTCATGATGCCTTCTCCAAAATCGACCATATAATTGGTCACAAGACAGACCACAACAAATATTAGAAGATCAAAATAATCCCATGCCTCCTATCATATCACTATGAAGTAAGAGTGGTCTTCAATAGCAACAAAAACAACAGAAAGCCCACATACACATGGAGGCTGAATAATACTCTACTCAATGATACCTTGGCCAAAGAAGAAATAAAGAAAGAAATCAAAGGCTTTTTAGAATTTAATGAAAATGAAGGCACAATATACCCAAATCTATGGGACACAATGAAAGCAGTGCTAAGGGGAAAACTCATAGCCCTGAGTGCCTTCAAAAAGAAATTCGAGAGAACATACACTAGCAGCTTAACGGCACATGTGAAAGCCCTGGAACAAAAAGAAGCTAATTCACCCAGGAGGAGTAGAAGACAAGAAATCATCAAACTCAGGGCTGAAATCAATCAAGTGGAAACAGAAAGAACCATACAAAGAATCAACAAAACCAGGAGCTGGTTCTTTGAGAAAATCAACAAGATAGATAAACCCTTAGCCAGACTAACCAAAGGGCACAGAGACAGTATCCAAATTAACAAAATTAGAAATGAAAAGGGTGATATAGCAACAGAAACTGAGGAAATTCAAAAAAATCATCAGATCCTACTACAAAAGCCTATACTCAACACAACTGGAGAATCTGGAGGAAATGGACAATTTCCTAGACAGATACCAAATACCAAAATTAAATCAGGATCAAGTATATCATCTAAACAGTCCCATAACACCTAAAGAAATAGAAGGGGTCATAGAAAGTCTTCCAGCCAAAAAAAGCACAGGACCAGATGGTTTCAGTGCAGAATTCTATCAAACCTTCAAAGAAATCTAACACCAATACTCTTCAAACTATCCCACAAAATAGAAACAGAAGGAACACTACCCAACTCCTTCTATGAAGCCATAATTACGCTTATACCAAAACCACACAAAGATCCAACAAAGAAAGAGAACTTCAGGCCAATTTCCCTTATGAACATGGATGCAAAAATACTAAATAAAATTCTTGCCAGCCGAATCCAAGAACACATCAAAACGATCATTCACCATGATCAAGTAGGCTTCATCCCAGGGATGCAGGGGTGGTTCTATATACAGAAATCCATCAACGCAATCCACTACATAAACAAACTCAAAGAAAAAAAACCACATGATCATTTCATTGGATGGTGAAAAAGCATTTGACAAAATTCAGCATACTTTCATGCTTAAAGTTTTGGAAAGAACAGGAATTCAAGCCCATACCTAAACATAGTTAAAGGGATATACAGCAAACCGGTAGCCAACATCAAACTAAATGGAGAGAAACTTGAAGAAATCCCACTAAAATCAGGGACTAGACAAGGCTGCCCCCTCTCTCCATATCTTTTCAATATAGTACTTGAAGTTCTAGCTAGAGCAATTAGACAACATAAGGAGGTCAAAGGGATACAAATTGGAAAGGAAGAAGTCAAACTATCACTATTTGCAGATGATATGATAGTATACTTAAGTGACCCAAAAAACTTCACCAGAGAACTCCTACAGCTGATAAACAACTTCAGCAAAGTGGTTGGTTATAAAAAAAAAAAATTCAAGCAAATCAGTAGCCTTCCTATACTCAAAGGATAAGCAGGCTTAGAAAGAAATTAGGGAAATGACACCCTTCACAATAGCCACAAACAGTATAAAGTACCTTGGTGTGACTCTGACCAAACAAGTGAAAGATTTGTATGACAAGAACTTCAGGTCTCTGAAGAAGGAAATGGAAGAAGACCTCAGAAAATGGAAAAATCTGCCATGCTCGTGGATTGGCAGGTTTAATATAGTTAAAATGGCCATCTTGCCAAAAGCAATATACAGATTCAACGCAATACCCATCAGAATCCCAACTCAGTTCTTCATAGAGTTAGAAAGAGCAATTCTCAAATTCATCTGGAATAACAAAAAACTCAGGATAGCTACAACTATTCTCAACAACAAAAGAAATTTTGGGGGAATCAGTATCCTGGACCTCAAGCAATACTATAGAGCAATAGTGATAAAAACTGCATGGTAGTGGTACAGTGACAGGCAGGTAGATCAATGGAATAGGATTGAAGATCCAGAAATGAACCCACACACCTATGGCCACTTTATCTTTGACAAAGGAGCTGAAAACATCCAGTGGAACAAGATAGCCTTTTTCAACAAATGATGCTGGTTCAACTGGAGGTCAGCATGCAGAAGAATGTGAATTGATCCATCTTTATCTCCATGTACTAAGCTCAACTCCAAATGGATCAAGAACCTCCACATAAAACCAGAAACACTGAAACTAATAGGAAAGAAACTGGGAAAGACCCTTGAGGACATGGGCATAGGGGAAAAGTTCCTGAACAGAACACCAATAGCTTATGCTCTAAGATCAAGAATTGACAAATGGGACATCATAAAATTACAAAGTTTCTGTAAGGCAAAGGACACCATCAAAAGGACAAATCGGCAACCAACAAATTGGGAAAAGATCTTCATCAACCCTACATCAGACAGAGGGCTAATATTCAATATATACAAAGAACTCAAGAACTTAGACCCCAGAAAACCAAATAACCCTATTTAAAAATGGGGTAAACAAAGAGCTAAACAAAGAATTTTCACCTGAAGAACTTCAGATGGCTGAGAAACATCTTTAAAAATGTTCAACATCATTAGTCATTAGGAAAATGCAAATCAAAACAACCCTGAGATCCCACCTCACACCAGTCAGAATGGCTAAGATCAAAAACTCAGGAGAAAACAGGTGCTACGAGGATGTGGAGAAAGAGGAACACTACTCCACTGCTGGTGGGGTTGCAAATTGGTACAACCACTCTGGAAATCAGTCTGGCGGTTCCTCAGAAAACTGGGCTCGTCACTTCTGGAGGACCCTGTTATACCATTCCTGGGCATATACCCAGAGGATTCTCCAGCATGTAATAAGGATACATGCCCTGCTATGTTCATAGCAGCCCTATTTATAATAGCCAGGAGCTGGAAAGAACCCAGATGTCCCTCAACGGAGGAATGGATATATAAAATGTAGTATGTATACACAATAGAGTACTATTCAGCCATTAGAAACAATGAATTCATGAAATTCTTAGACAAATGGATGGAGCTGGAGAACATCATCCTAAGTGAGGTAACCCAGTCTCAAAAGATCAATCGTGGTATGCACTCACTGATAAGCAGATAATAGCCTAGAAACTTGGATTACCCAAGTCATAATCCACATATCAAATGATGTCCCAAGAAGAACAGAGGAGTGGCCCCTGGTTCTGGAAAGGCTCAGTGCAGCAGTATAGGGCAATACCAGAACAAGGAATTGGGAAGGGGTGAATGGGGGAACAGGGGGAGGGAAAAGGGCTTGTGGGACTTTTGGGGAGTGGGGAACCAGGAAAGGGGAAATCATTTGAAATGTAAATAAAAAATATATCGAATAAAAATTATAAAAAAAATTAAATGTCAAAAAACATTATTATCCTTACTTTTTAAAATTAATGTAAAAAATTAAAAAAAAATCTTGGGAAAAGAAAAAAAAAGAAATAATCAAACTCAGGGCTGAAATAAACCAAAATAGAAACAAAAAGAACTATAAAAAGGAATCAGCAAAACCAGGACTTGGTTCTTTGAGAATATCAACAAGATAGATAAACTGTTAGCTATACTAACCAGAGGGCACAGAGACAGTATCCAAATTAATAAAATCAGAACTGAAAAGGGAGACATAACAATGGAAACTGTGGAAATTCAAGAAATCATCAGATCCTACTACAAAAGCTTATACTAAACAAAAGTGGAAAATCTGTACACAATAGACAATTTTCTAGACATATACCATGTGCCAAAGTTAAAACAGGATCAGATAAACAATCAAAACAGTCCCATAACCCCTGAAGAAATAGAAGCAGTCATTAATAGTCTCCCAAACAAAAAAAGCCCAGGGCCAGATGGGTTTAATGGAGAATTCTACCAGACCTCCAAAGACCTAACACTAATACTCTTCAAACTATTCCACAAAACAGAACTAATACTACGCAATTTGTTCTATGAAGCCACAATAATGCTGATTCCAAAACTATACAAAGACCAAAGAAAGAAAGAGAGCTTCAGAGCAATTTCTCTTATGAACATTTATGTAAAAATACTCAATAAAATTCTTGTCAACTGAATCCAAGAACACATCAAAACAAACATTCACCACGAACAAGTAGGCTTCATCCCAGGGATGCAGGGATGGTTCAATATATGGAAATCCATCAATGTGATGCACTTCATAAAGAAACTCAAAGGAAAAAAAAACCACATGATCATCTCATTAAATGCTGAAAAAGCATTTGACAATATTCAATGTTCCTTCATGTTAGAAGTTTTGGAAAAGCTGGGCAGTGGTGGTGCACGTCTGTAATCCCAGCACTCTGGGAGGCAGAGGCAGGCAGATTTCTGAGTTCGAGGCTAGCCTGGTCTACAGAATGAGTTCCAGGACAGCCAGGGCTATACAGAGAAACCCTGTCTCGAAAAAAACCAAATCCAAAAAACAAACAAAAAAAAGTTTTGGAAAGATCAGGAATTCAAGGCCCACACCTAAACATAGTAAAAGCAATGTACAGCAAACCAGTAGCCAACATCAAACTAAATGGAGAGAAACTTGAAGCAATCCCACTAAAATGAGCAACTAGACATGGGTGCACACTCTCTCCCTCTATTCACTATAGTACTTGAAGTTCTAGCTAGAGCAATTAGACAACAAAAGGAGGTCAAAGAGACACAAATTGGAAAGGAAGAAGTCAAACTATCACTATTTGTAGATGATGTGATAGCATACTTAAGTGACCCCAAAAATTCCACCAGAGAACTCCTACAGATGAAAAGAAACTTTAGCAAAGAGGCTGGATATAGAATTAACTCAAACAAATCAGTGGCCTTCCTCTACTCAAAGAATAAATAGGCTGAGAATGAAATTAAGGAACTAACACCCTTCACAATAGTCACAAATAATATTACATACCTTGGTGTGATTCTACTTGGTCTTCCACTGTAACTAAGCTTCACCAATAGCCTCTCATAGGCTCTTTCCATGGTGCCAAGCCTCAACTCCTATGCATGACCCCTTCAGTCCTGGGCCATCAATTGCAACTAAGGTTGCACCTTCACCAGTGGCTTTCCACGATCTCTCACAGTGCCAGGCCTCAGCTGCTCTTCATGATCCCTTCATGCCTTCAAAACCAGTACCACCTGGGTGACTCTTACACAGTACCAAGTCCAGCCACAGCACAAAGTACAACTGTGGCTATCTCTGGAACACAGCCTCTGCTCTCAGAAGATATTTCCTAGAAGACTTCACCTCAGTGATGCTGGTCTCTTCTTAATCACTGCTAATTTCTTAGCTCCAGCTAACCAACATCAATAGTCCCAGTAACACAAAGCTTTGCTTTAGTGGTTCTGGTATCTTGTTAATCACAGCTGACTCTTCAGCCCCAGCTAACCAAAACCACAGAATCTTCACAATCAAAACATGGCCCTGATAAGCGTCTTTAATCTTACCTCTGAAATTTCAGAAGCCAGGCTTCCATCTTCTGCACTGTTCTTAACATTATCTTCCAAGCTCCTACAGAACTTTCTACAGAGCTCTTAACATCCAAATGGTTCTTCTAGTTCAAAGTTCCAAAGTCCTTCCACAGTACTCCCCAAAACATGGTCAGGTTGTCACAGGAATACCCTACTACATTGGTACCAATTTGTCTTAGTCAGGGTTTCTATTCCTGCGCAAACATCATGACCAAGAAGCAAGTTGGGGAGGAAAGGGTTTATTCCACTTACACTTCCACACGGCCGTTCATCACCAAAGGAGATCAGGAGTGGAACTCAAGGAGGTCAAGAAGCATGAACTGATGCAGAGGCCATGGGGGGATGTTACTTACTGGCTTGCTTCCTCTGGCTTGCTCAGCCTGCTCTCTCTTTTTTTTTTCTTTCTTTTTTTTTTATTCGATATATTTTTTATTTACATTTCAAATGATTTCCCCTTTTCTAGCCCCCCACTCCCAGAAAGTCCCATAATCCCCCTTCTCTCCCCCTGTCCTCCCACCCACTCCTTCCCACTTCCCTGTTCTGGTTTTGCCGAATACTGCTTCACTGAGTCTTTCCAGAACCAGGGGCCACTCCTCCTTTCTTCTTGTACCTCATTTGATGTGTGGATTATGTTTTGGGTATTCCAGTTTTCTAGGTTAATATCCACTTATTAGTGAGTGCATACCATGATTCACCTTTTGAGTCTGGGTTACCTCACTTAGTATGATGTTCTCTAGCTCCATCCATTTGCCTAAGAATTTCATGAATTCATTGTTTCTAATGGCTGAATAGTACTCCATTGTGTAGATACACCACATTTTTTGCATCCACTCTTCTGTTGAGGGATACCTGGGTTCTTTCCAGCATCTGGCAATTATAAATAGGGCTGCTATGAACATAGAAGAGCATGTATCCTTATTACATGGTGGGAAATCCTCTGGGTATATGCCCAGGAGTGGTATAGCAGGATCTTTCGGAAGTGAGGTGCCCACTCTTCGGCTGCGACATTCCTGGCCTACAGCCTCCACCCATCTCCTGGTGTTATCTCCGGCCCTTGTTCCATTGGGAACAATACAGCCACTTTCACCTTAACTACCAAGGCTGCCTCAGGGCAGTCTCACCTGGAGACCAGCAGAAACCTGCATGACTGGAAGCAGGCAACCTGCTGAGAAGAAGATCCAAGGAATTCGCGGCCATTTGGGGGGCAGGGTGGTTTTCCAAAGACTATATATATTGGCTAAATAATAGTAAAGTCAGTCTCTATGGGCAACTGTCCTCTTGACTCATTTCTCTTTCGCCCCCTTCCCGTTACCCCCAGAATTCTCTTCCAGGTATTCCGGTTCGCATGTGGCTGCGGGCGGCTACATAATGGCGCCTGAACAGGGACAGACCTGATACAGGAGAATTTCCTGAGGTGACCCTATCTGGCGAAGCTTCGCAGAAAAAGTGGAAAGAAGATGGTATCCGCACGGTAAACAACTTTAGGAGTCAAATGCTAGCGCTAGTGTAAAATTTTATCCTTTGAAAGTATTGTTGTGAGTGCAGAGGGATACGGTTTAGCAAGCAAAATTGTGCTGACCCAGCACAGTGGCTGCTTGGGATAGATTGATAGGGAAAAATGGGACAGGAAAGTTCGCATGAAATTTGCGCCCGCAACATTCAAGAGTTGCTTCAGGCGAAAGGGATAGGGTTTGAAGAAGGAAGGTTGGAGGATTTCTTGGACCAAATATATTCTTGCTGTCCTTGGTTCCAAAAAAAATGAACGTTAAACGAGAGAACTTGGGAAAGAATTGATAATTCGCTAAAGGCAGCCAAGGCAGATAATATTACCCTCTGCCTCTGGACACTTATAAAGGATATTATAGATGAAGGAAGCTTGGAGGAATTAGATATTATTCAAGAACTTGAGGAATCTCAAGAAGAAAGCCTGCCGGAGAGGACCTCTGCAAAGGAGGACCCTCCCCACTCTAAGTTACAAAAACACAGAGAGTGCTGATGAGCTAATTGTAAAAAAGGCAGCTCATCCCAAAAAGAGAGCAGCTGAATCTCATGGGGAAGAATGGGCCCCTATCGTGCCATCTGCTCCGCCTATGACTTTGATGGCAGGAGACGAGATCCAAAGAGATATGCAGTTACAAAAGTTGGAGTTTGAAATTAAATTGCAGAAATTGACTAATGAATTACAGGAACTAAAAAGGGTATCAAATACTAGAGAGAACAATGATCCTGAGACTCGCCAATCTCCACTAGAAAGAGCGATAAGCCAGGCTCGTGGAGAAGGGCAGGATACGTCAGAACTCTTAGTTTTTCCTGTCCTTGAAATTGCAGACCAGGAAAATGTGATTAGACAATATCAGACTTTGGAATTTAAAGTGATAAAAGAATTAAAGGTAGCTGTAGCCCAGTATGGCCCTACAGCCCCTTTTACACAAGCTTTATTGGATACTGTGATAGAGTCAAATTTAACTCCACAGGATTGGAGAACCTTGTGTAAGGCTACCTTGTCAGGAGGAGATTTCTTGCTTTGGAGTTCTGAATGGCGTGAGGCTAGCAAAAGAACTGCCACCACAAATACTCAGGCAGGCCATCGAGAATGGAATGCTGATATGTTACTGGGAGAAGGTGTATATGAAGGAAATGCTAATCAGATTGGGTTTCCCATCACAGTGTATGCGCAGATTGTGATGGCTGCCCGCCGTGCTTGGAATCTTTTACCATCAAAGGGAGATCTTAGTGGAAACTTAGCAGGTGTCAAACAGGCTCCTGATGAGCTTTTTCAGGATTTTGTGGATAGATTGTTAAAAACAGCTAATAGAATTTTTGGAAATTCTCAGGCAAAAAATCCGTTGGTTACTCAGCTAGCCTATGAAAATGCTAATGCGGCCTGCCGGGAGGCGATCAGACCTCATAGGGGGAAGACAGACTTGGCTGGTTATATTCGTCTCTGTTCTGAAATTGGCCCCTCGTATAATCAGGGTCTAGCAATGGCTGCAGCGTTGCAGGGAACCACCATCCAGGGAATACTTTCGCAGAGACGAGGAAATAAAAGGTGTTTTAAATGTGACAGTCTGGGTCATTTTAAAAGTGATTGCCCTGATAACAGGGGTGCTATAAGCGGGCAACCAGTTTGCTCCCCAGGAACCTGTCCTAAGTGTACGAAAGGAAACCATTGGGTTAAGGGATGCAAGTCCAAAACTAATATTCAAGGCAGACCCGTGTCGGGAAACGAGAGGAGGGGCCCGCCCCAGGCCCCGATTCATCCAGGACAGACAGTTTATGGGGTAACACAGCTGCTGCCAAGCCAAGAAAATCTATCTTCGAGCTTGCCAGAGCAACACCAGGGAGTGCTGGACTGGACCTCAGCAGTACCTTCTATGTCGTATTAACCCCAGAAATGGGTGTCCAGATCCTGCCTACAGGAGTTTTTGGACCATTACCTGAAGGAACTTGGGGATTACTGCTAGGACGAAGCAGTTCTACTGTAAAGGAGCTGCAGATTTATCCAGGTGTCATAGACAGTGACTATGAGGGAGAAATAAAAATTATGGCTGCTTCCCCTCATGGTGTCATAACTATACCTCCTAACCAAAGAATTGCTCAACTTGTCTTGGTTCCTTTACATCCTCTGCCTTCCAAATTCATTAAAGATAAAAGAGGACAAGAAGGCTTTGGCTCCTCTGGAGTGTATTGGGTTCAATCTATTACCAATAAGAGACCTAACCTTAAATTGACTATTGAAGGAAAGGGTTTTGAAGGATTAACAGATACGGGAGCTGATGTAACAATTATTAAAGGACAAGACTGGCCATGTAGCTGGCTCTTGACGGAGACACTTACGCATCTCCAAGGCATCGGATATGATAATAATCCAAAACAGAGCGCAAGACTTCTAACTTGGAAAGATAAAGAGGGAAATTCAGGGCAAATCCAGCCTTATGTTATGCAAAACTTGCCTACTACCCTTTGGGGAAGAGACCTTTTGTCACAAAAGAATCTGATTATGTGTAGTCCTAACGAAATTGCCTCTAGGCAAAAGATAGAGCAAGAATCTTTGCCTGCTCAGGGGCTTGGTAAAGAAGGGCAAGGCACTAGAAAGTTTAAAAGCCCCCAGTCAAACCCTAACTCTAGAAGTCTGGGGCAACCATCAAATTGGGAAAGGATATTCACCAACCCCACATCTGAGAGAGGGCTAATATCCAATATATACAAAGAACTCAAGAAGTTAGACCCCAAGGAACCAAATAACCCTATTAAAAAATGGGGTACATATCTTAACAAGAATTTTCTCCTGAAGAAATTCGGATGGCCAAGAGGCACCTTAAGAAGTGCTCAACATCATTAGTCATTAGGGAAATGCAGATCAAAACAACCCTGAGATTTCACCATACACCAGTCAGAATGGCTAAGGTCAAAAACTCAGGAGACAGCAGGTGTTGGCGAGGATGTGGAGAAAGAGGAAGACTCCTCCACTGCTGGTGGGGCTGTAAGATGGTACAACCACTGTGGAAATCAGTCTGGAGGTTCCTCAGAAAACTGGACATGAGACTTCCAGAGGACCCTGCTATACCTCTCCTGGGCATATATCCAAAGGATTCCCCGGCATGCAATAAAGACACATGCTCCATTATGTTCATAGCAGCCTTATTTATAATAGCCAGAAGCTGGAAAGAACCCAGATGCCCCTCAAAGGAGGAATGGATACAGAAAATGTGGTATATTTACACAATGGAATACTACTCAGCAATTAGAAACAATGAATTCACAAAATTTTTAGGCAAATGGTTTGATCTGGAAAATATCAAAGTGAGGTAACCCAATCACAAAAGAATACACATGGAATGCAATCTCTGGTAAGTGGATATTAATTAGCCCAGAAGCCCTGAATACCCAAGGCACAAATTGCATAACAAATGACTCCCATGAAGAAGTATGGAGAGGGTCCTGATCCTGGAAAGGATTGATCTAGCATGGGAAGGGATTATAAGGACAGAGAAAAAGGAGGGAGGTGATTGGAGAAGGGATGAAGAGAAGAAGGTTTATGGGACATATGGGGAGGGGGAATCCGGGAAAGGGGAAATCATTTGGAATGTAAACAAAGAATATAGAAAATAAAAATATTAAAAAAAAAGAGTTTAAGGCGGAACTGGATTAACTTGTGGGGGAAGGTAGTAGCTATGGGACTAGGTACCAACACAAATGTAAATTCTTTAGATGTAAATCTCCTTAGTCTAGCCTATTGTTTGGAATCCACCTGCCCTGAAAGGAAATGACTAAAAAGCAGAAAAGAACCTGTGACTAGAGTTTTTGGAATGCCTTTTCTACCATAATAACATAAATGGTTGGAGCAAAGCAAAGCAGAAATTTTTGACTATAAGATGAATTCTTATATATCTACATTTGCTTGGTTATACCATGTCTCAGCTATAAGGAAAGAGGATAGTTTAGGAAACTGCCAAGTGAGATTTTTAGCTTCTAAATATACAGAGAGGTCCGTTATTCCCAGGAAACATTTTTTCTTTCGCCTCTGTCTGTAAAATATCATATTTACAGACTTCACTGGGCCACCGTGGCACATAATAATTCCTGTTTCACTTATGGTCTATCAGATGGTTCTGAGCCAGAAGGCTGAGGACATTACTTCAATGTTTTGAGGAATAGGGGACTGTGAAAATAGACTACAGTATAGTTCAACTCTATCTATAATTTGTTTTAGTTTTGGAAGCTATGTTTAGTGCTTCCTCTATTTTTCAGGTAATATTTAAGTCATTCTCAGATTTCTGACAGGGTTGAAGACTGGTTGTAGTCTCATAACCAACCCAAGCTGTTTAGAATTGAGAGAGATAATATAGATTTGAGAGGATACTTTTCAGAGGGTATACAAGCTAAAACCAGGATATAACTCAGGTGTAGGATTATAAGCCTTTTAATTTAGGATAGATAGTAGAGTACTTCAATTCAAATTGACAAATTGATGAGCTGGATGCTATTTGTACCTCATACTGTGTAATTTACTTGTCATGATTTTTTTCAATTTATATCTGAGAGAAGAGGTTTTTTTTTTATTGGACAGAAAAAGTAAGATGTAGGGGGAAGAGCTGATTGTCAATAGAGATGGCAGAAGCCAATCACTGGGCAAAGATAATAGAGGCAGGATTTCTGGGTCCTGGGAGGAAGAGGAGATGAGATAGAGGGAGAGTTTTTTTCAGCCAGGCTTTAAGGAGAGGAGCACAGACACAATGTAGGCATGGGGGCTATTAGAGCCAATGGTGGAGAATTCTTATATAAGATATATGATAGCTGATGTGTTTAGGACAATAGATTCTGTGCTTAAAGGTTGTGTTATCTGGCTGGTTTTAAAATAATAAGGTTGTCTGGTATTTTCCATCCATGATGACTCAGATGGACAGAAGAAAGTGCATATCCAAGGTGTGGTTGTTGGCAGCTAGCAAAGCCAGCTGGAGGAACAGGCAGCACTCTCAGGAAAATGCCAGCTGGCAACATGGTGGTGGCTGTTCTCGGAGCATAGGCAGGAACTCGGGGATAGTTCCCAAGAAAGAGTAAGCATGTTTTTAAAACTATATGCAACAGGCTTTTGTCACATCTTTTATATATTCCAGAAGGCATAGGCTCACTTAGGGGATTAATTTGGTTTTCATTGCAGTTTATTCTAAAATGACCCTGCTCTCCATAATTAGGACATTTGAAACTTTGTGTTTCAAGACTTTTAGTGGCAGCTTCTCCTATGAAGGTCATTTCAGGCAAACAAGGCCCAATATCAATTGTATATCTAATCCATCCATCTATTTATTGATGCTGACCTTGCCCTCAATGGTCTGATTATTCAGACCTTGCATTCAGTATTCAAAGGCTAAGGACTCTGGTAGTGACTTTCTTGCTGATAGCTCTGATATACTCCTTTCCACAGCGGAAGTCGACCTTTTCAAAAAGTCAGGGAATGTTTCCTTTGGGCCTTGTATGAATTGAGAAAATGGAAAAGTATTTTTCCTGTTTCTGCAACAGTTTCCCAAGCCTTTATATTTGCCAAATGACATAATAAGGTTTCTTTGCCATACACAGCCTGCACCTCTATCTCAGCAAAATGACGTTCTCCAAGCAGCTGATCTTTAGAAATATATCTACCCCTGGCTCTATTTTGTCATGCTATCTCATTAGCCTCTTCTCTCCACCACAAGAACCACTGTAAATGTGACATCAGTTCCAATATTTCTCCTGTTATATCCTTCCAGTCTTGGGGTGATTATTCTATTTTTAATAGCCCAGGAAGTCAGGATTTGTTTTACAAATGATGAGTGCATTCCAAAATTAGTGACATTTTCCTTAAATTTTCTCAGTTCTAACAGATCCACGGGTTGCTCATAAATTTCCAGATAATCACAGAGGGTAGGCATAAAATAAGGGGCAAGTGGCAAGGGCAGGGATATATCTCCCTAGGAAGGGAAATAGAATAGATAATTATGGATGGATGCAGATGAAGTATAGAACAGAAGAATCAAATGGGGAGAGAAAGAAAAGGAGGGAAAGAAAGCCATATGTGGAGGGAAAGCTAAAACTAAGGGTTATTTCAGGGGTTATAGAAAAATTCAATTCGAATTCCTGATAACCTTGTGGATGATCATTATGTGGAGGTCTTTGTTGTATACTAACTGGATAAACTAGAGTTTGACAACTTTTGGTTGGCCTTCCCTAATTTTATCTTCAGTCTCTACTTGAGTTTTTTCCATAATTGAAATTTTAAGTTCTTCCCTTAAGATCTGTGCCCATGTTTCCTATCTCTTCTTTTGTTATTCCTCTTGTTCCATAAGTTCCTGTATTCTCTGTTCAAGGTTCTGCTTCCACATTTTAACTTTTTCTTTACATTGTAATTCTAATATTCTTCTGTCTATTTTATTCTGATTAATTGATTGATTGATTGATTTTAAAGGGCTTTCTTCAAATCCTTGCTTCCAATCATTATTTTCTCTCTGCCTCTCAGTCTGCTCTGTGAGCTGTTGCATCCTTTGTTCTAGAATCTTTTCCAGCTCCTGTCTCCAACCTTCATTTTCTTCTCTCTGTCACTTATTACCATCTAGAAATTCCTGTGCCTTCAGTTCTAATGTTTCCTCTAGGTCACGTTGTCAAGTCTTAGATTTCTCTTTCTGTTGTTCTTGGTGCTCTATAAATTCCTGTATCTTCTGTTGTAGGCCCTACTTCCATCATTTTAATTTCTCTTCATGTTGTAATTCTGATATTGTAGCATGTACCTTATTTTGATTTACTAGCTTTAGTAACTTTTCTTCTAGACCCTGCCCCAAATTGTTTTGCTATCTCTTTGCTGTTCAATCTGCCCATAAATTTCCAGATAATCACAGAAGGTAGGCATAAAATAAGGGGCAAGTGGCAAAGGCAGGGATATATCTCCCTAGGAAGGGAAACAGAATAGATAATTATGGATGGATGCAGATGATGTATAGAATAGAAGAATCAAATGGGGAGAGAAAGGAAGGGAGGGAAAGAAGGGCATATGTGGAGGGACAGCTAAAATTAAGGGTTATTTCAGGGGTTATAGAAAAATTCAATTCAGTAAAATCATATATATATGAAAATGTAAGTGGAATCACAAAATAATGGGAGAGACAAAGTCTCAGCTAGACAGCTCTTATTACCAAATGAAAATTCCAGTTCTGGGAATAGGTTACATTCAATCAAGTTGCTAGCATAAGGTCCCCATGCACAATCCCCAAACAATCTAAGCTATTAGTATCTCTGCACAAACTGATGCCAAGGCCTTATTGCTGAAGACAACAACTACACAACACAATGAACACAGAGAAGTTGAGCTGGTACCTACCTAGAACCTTAACCCCTTCTAACTAGTGTTCATTGTACTAGAACACTGCATACTACCAGAGGAGAAAGGTAAACACCAACCCACTAGAAATCCTTTGATCTACAGTGGTGACTGTGCAAGTCCAATAGTAGTAACCAACATTCAGATATTGGGAACCACCAAATATCTGATTGGATTTAAGGCCCAATCTATGAGGGAACCCATTCCTGACACTGCTTGGGCACCCATGAGCCTAAGACTAGATAGATAAGTCAGGGACCTAAAGAAAAATAAAATAGTATTATTCTGCTAAAAGAACATAGCAATAAAGTCACTCCTAATAACACTTTGCTGTCCGCAGAGATCACTGACTTGCACAGGCATCATCAGAGAAGCTTCTCTGCAGGAGATGGGAACATATACAGAGAACTACAGCTGAGAGTGAGAGACCTTGAAGTATTCAACCTCAAAAGAAATGTCCCCATCAAATCCCTCACCTCAGAGCAAAGAAGAGGCTAAGGAAAGATTGAACTGAGGTCATCAGATCTGTCAAGCAAATGTCTTTACCTGTTGAGCCACCTCACAGTTTCAAGATACTATTTTCTTGGAACGTATTTAAACTTATTTAAACTTATTTAAAATTGTGTTTATGGCAGCTGAAGAGATAACTCAGGAGTTGAGAGTAGATATTGCTCTTGTAGAGAGGACTATGGTTCAGTTTCCAGTGCCTACATGGTAGCTCACAATACACTTTAACTCTAGTCCCAGGGGATCCCAGGCCTCTTTTGACTTCCTTAAACTCATTCAGGCACATACTTATACATATATACACTCAGGCACATACATTCAATTAAATAAACATTTAAATTTTTAAAATATAAAATAAAATTATATTTACTGAGGTAATTAAGATTTGCAAGCTAGGTGGTAGTGGTACACACCTTTAATCCCAGCAGAAAGAGGAAGAGGCAGGTGGATCTCTGAGTTTGAGGCAAGCCCTGGTCTGCAGAACAAGTTCCAGAGCTACAAAGAAATCCTGTCTCAAAAAAAAAGCCAAAAAGATAGGAAGGAAGGAAGGGAGAGAGGGAGGGAGAGAAGAAGGAGAGAGAGAGAGAGAGAGAGAGAGAGAGAGAGAGAGAGAGAGCGAGAGAGATTGATTTTAGGACAGAATCCACACTAATAGGAATATATTGAAATACAAACTTTTGTGTGTGTGCTTTGTGTTGCTTATTTTTCTCAACATTACTGAACATACTTCTTATATTTTATGGTTGTGAGCCTAGCCTTTAACAGCTAAGCCATCTCTCCAGCCCACTGAACATACTTCTAAGGAGGTAATTCCACACCAATGATGCCCTCTAGTAGTAAATACAAGTTACTTTAAAGAAAACACTATTCCAGTGGGAAGAGGCAAGCTAAATGATATTAAACAAACAAACAAACAAAATGTTTTTCTCAGAACTTCCTACTTCTCTTCTGTGGCTTTCTCATTAAAATATGATTTTTACTGGGCATGTTAGTGCATACCTTTAATTCCAGCACTTGGAAGGTAGAGGCAGGCATAGTCTACAGAACGAGTGATTGGACAGCCAAGGCTAAGCAGAAAAACCCTGTCTCAATAAACAAACAAACAAACAAACAAACAAAAGCAACAACAACAGAAAAAGGCATGCTCTGTACTAGTAACACATGCCTTTCATTTCAGCAGACAGAGGCAGAGGTATTGAGGTCAAGGCCAAGAAAAGTAGTACCCTAGGATGTAGCAGAATTTCTGCAACGACATGACAGTATTTGAATGGACAATAAGAAACTTTTTTTTTGAGAGAGGGTTCTTCTGTGTGTCTGGCTGTCCTGGAACTAACTCTGTAGACTTGCAGACAGGGTTTCTTTGTGTAGCCCTGGCTGTCCTGGAATTCACTCTGTTGACACCCAGGGACATCTGGGTTCTTTCCAGCTTCTGGCTATTATAAATAAGGCTGCTATGAGCAAAATGGAACATGTGTCCTTATTACGTGTTGGCGCATCTTCTGGATATATGCCCAGAAGTGGTATAGCTGGGTCCTCAGGTAGTACTATGTCCAGTTTTATGAGAAGCCATCAAACTGATTTCCAGAGTGGTTGTACCAGCTTGGAATCCCACCAGCAATGGAGGATTTTTCCTCGTTCTGCACATCCTTGCCAGCACCTGCTGTCACCTGAGTTTTTTATTTTAACCATTCTGACTGGTGTGAGGTGAGATCTCAGGGTTGTTTTGATTTGCATTTCCATGATAACTAAGGATGTTGAACATGTCTTTAAGTGCTTGGACATTTGATAATCCTCAGTTGAAAATTCTTTGTTTAGCTCTGTACCCCATTTTTAATAGGGTTATTTGATTGTCTGGAGTCTAACTTCTTGAGTTCTTTGTATATATTGGATATTAGCCCTCTATCAGGTGTAAGATTGGTAAAGATCTTTTCCCAACCTATTGGTTGCTGTTTTATCCTATTGACAGTGTCCTTTGCCTTACAGAAACTTTGCAATTTTATGAGGTCCTATTTGTCAATTCTTGATCTTAGAGCATAGGCCATTGGTATTCTGTTCAGAAAATTTTCCCCGGTGTCCATGTGCTCCAGGCTCTTCCCCACTTTCTCCTCTATAAGTTTCAGTGTATCTGGTTGTATGTGGAGGTCCTTGATCCACTTGGACTTGAGCTTTGTACAAGGAGATAAGAATGGGTCAATTTGCATTTTCTATATGCTGACCTCTAGTTGAACCAGCACCATTGGTTAAAACTGCTGTCTTTTTTCCACTGGATGTTTTTAGCTCCTTTGTCAAAGATCAAGTGACCACAGGTGTGTGGATTCATTTCTGGGTATTCAATTCTATTCCATTGATCTTCCTGCCTATCTCTGTAGCAATACCATACAGTTTTTAATCACTAGTGCTCTGTAATACAGCTTGAGGTCTTGGATGGTGATTTCCCCAGAAGTTATTTTATTGTTGAGAATAGTTTTTCCTATCCTGGGTTTTTTGTTATTCCAAATGAATTTGAGAATTGCTCTTTCTAACTCTATGAAGAATTGATTTGGAATTTTGATTGAGATTGCATTGAATCTGTAGATTGCTTTTGGCAAGATGGCCATTTTTACTATATTAATCCTGCCAATCCATGAGTATGAGAGATCTGTCCATCTTCTTGAGATCTTCTTCAATTTCTTTCTTCAGAGAATTGAAGTTCTTGTCACACAGAACTTTCACTTGCTTGGTTAGAGTCACATCAAGGTATGTAATATTATTTGCGACTATTTTGAAGGGTATTGTTTCCTTAATTTCTTTCTCAGCCCATTTATCCTTTAAGTAGAGGAAGGCTACTGATTTGTTTGAGTTAATTTTATATCCAGCCTCTTTGCTGAAGTTGTTTATCAGTGGTAGGAGTTCTCTGGTGGAATTTTTGGGATCACTTATGGATACAATCATATTGTCTGCAAACAGTGATATTTTGATTTCTTCCTTTCTAATTTGGATCCCTTTGGCCTCCTTTTGTTATCTAATTGCCCTAACTAGACCTTCAAGTATTATATTGAATGGAGAAGGAGATAGTGGGAAGCCTTGTCTAGTCCCTGATTTTAGTGGGATTGCTTCAAGTTTCTCTCCATTTCTGGTGAGCCCGTCCGGCCCAGCAGAGTGGAAGATCCAGTCTGGAGGCCTCTGGTGGGAGCCTTCCAGTCTCCACCTCTGGATCGGGAACAGCCTGGGCCATGGCACCCCATCTCCAGGCAGTGCAGAAGGCCAGCTGTGCACCCGGAGGCCGGCTACAAGGAAGCAGCTTGCATGGGTGAGTCCTGCATTGACAACAAGACCAACTAACACCAGTGAGAACTAGATGGCAAAAGGCAAACATGGGAACGTTACTAACAAAAATCAAGGCAATATGGCAGCATCTGAACCCAATTCTCCATTAACAGCAAGTCCTGGATACCCCAACACACCAGAAAAACAAGATTTGGATTTAAAGTCACTGGTCATGAAGCTGTTACAGGAACACATGAAGGACATAAATAAATCTCTTAAAGAAATACAGGGGAACATGAATAAGTTAGAAGCCCTTACAATGGAAACACAAAAATCACTTAAAGAAATTCAGGAGAATATAGGTCAACAGATAGAAGCCAATAAAGAGGAAATGCAAAAATCACTTAAAGAAATGCAGGAGAAATTGAGTCAACAGGCAGAAGTCATAAAAGAGGAAACACAAAAATCTCTTAAAGAATTACAGGAAAACACAAACAAACAAGTAAAGGAACTTAGCAAAACCATCCAAGTTCTAAAAACGGAAGTAGAAACAACTAAGAAATCACAAAAGGAGACAACTTTGGATATAGAAAACCTTGGGAAGAAATCAGGGGCCAAAGATGCAAATATCAACAACAGAATACAAGAGATAGAAGAAAGAAACTCAGATGCCGAAGATACCATAGAAACCATGGAATCAATGGTCAAAGAAAATGCAAAATGCAAAAAGCTTGTGACCCAAAACATCCAGGAAATCCAGGACACAATGAGAAGGCCAAACCTAAGGATTATAGGCATAGATGAGAGTGAAGATTTACAACTTAAAGGGCCAGCAAATATCTTCAATAAAACTTAGAGAAAAAGGCCAAGTAACATATAAAGGAAGACCTATCAGAATCACACCAGACTTCTCACCAGAGACTATGAAAGCTAGAAGATCCTGGGCAGATCTCATGCAGACTCTAAGAGAACACAAATGCCAGCCAAAACTACTCTACCCAGCAAAACTCTCAATCACCATAGATGGAGAAACCAAGATATTCCATGACAAAAACAAGTTTACCCAATATCTTAGCACAAACCCAGCCATACAAAGGATAATAGGAGGAAAACACCAATAAGAGGGAAACTTCACCCTGGAAAAAGCAAGATAGTAACCTTCTTTCATCAAACCCAAAAGAAGATAACCAATCAAATTTTAAAAATAACATCAAAAATGACAGGAAGTAATAATCACTATTCTTTAATATCTCTTAACATCAATGGACTCAATTCCCCAATAAAAAGACATAGACTAATGGACTGGATACATAAACAGGACACTACATTTTGCTGCATACAGGAAACACACCTCAGTGTCAAAGACAAACACTACCTTAGAATAAAAGGCTGGAAGACAATTTTACAAGCAAATGGTCTCAGGAAACAAGCTGGAGTAACCATTCTAATATCAGATAAAATTGACATTGAACCTAAAGTCATCAAAAGAGACACTGAGGGACACTTCTTGCTGGTCAAAGGAAAAACACACCAAGAAGAACTCTCAATCCTGAACATCTATTCTCCAAATGCAAAGGCACCCTCATTCATAAAAGAAACTTTACTAAAGCTCAAAGCACACATTGCACCTAACACAATAATTGTGGGTGACTTCAACACTGCACTTTCCTCAATGGACTGATCAGGAAACCAGAAACTAAACAGGGACAGAGTGAAACTAATTGACACTTTGGACCAATTAGATTTAACAGATATATATAGAACATTCTATCCTAAAGCAAAAGAATATACCTTTTTCTCAGCACCTCATGGTACCTTCTCCAAAATCGACCATATAAATGGTCACAAGACAGACCACAACAAATATAAGAAGATTGAAATAATCCCATGCCTCCTATCAGATCACTATGGAGTAAAAGTGGTCTTCAATAGCAACAAAAACAACAGAAAGCCCACATACACATGGAAACTGAACAATACTCTACTCAATGATGCCTTGGTCAAGGAAGAAATAAAGAAAGAAATAAAAGACTTTTTAGAATTTAATGAAAATGAAGACACAACATACCCAAATCTATGGGACACAATGAAAGCAGTGCTAAGAGGAAAACTCATAGCCCTGAGTGCCTCCAAAAAGAAAATGGAGAGAGCATACACTAGCAGCTTAACAACACAACTGAAAGCCCTGGAACGAAAAGAAGCTAATTCACCCAGGAGGAGTAGAAGACAGGAAATCATCTAACTCAGGGCCGAAATCAACCAAGTAGAAACAAAGAGAACCATACAAAGAATCAACAAAACCAGGAGCTGGTTCTTTGAGAAAATCAACAAGATAGATAAACCCTTAGCCAGACTAACCAAAGGGCACAGAGACAGTATCCAGATTAACCAAACTAGAAATGAAAAGGGAGATATAACAACAGAAACTGAGGAAATTCAAAAAATCATCAGTTCCTACTACAAAGGCCTATACTCAACACAACTGGAGAATCTGGAGGAAATGGACAGTTTCCTAGACAGATATCAAACACCAAAATTAAATCAGGATCAAAGAGATCATCTAAACAGTCCCATAACCCCTAAGAAAATAAAAGGGGTCAAAGAAAGTCTCCCAACCAAAAAAAAAAAAAGCACAGGACCAGATGGTTTCAGTGCAGAATTCTATCACACCTTCAAAGAAGACCTAACACGAATACTCTTCAAACGGTTCCACAAAATAGAAACAGAAGGAATACTACCCAACTCGTTCTACGAAGCCACAATTACACTGATACCAAAACCACACAAAGATCCAACAAAGAAAGAGAACTTCAGGCCAATTTTCCTTATGAATATCGATGCAAAAATACTAAATAAAATTCTTGCCAGCCGAATCCAAGAACACATCAAAACAATCATCCACCACGATTAAGTGGGCTTCATCCCAGGGATGCAGGGATGGTTCAATATAAGGAAATCCATCAATGCAATCCACTACATAAACAAACTCAAAGAGAAAAACCATATGATCATTTCATTAGATACGGAAAAATCATTTGACAAAATTCAGCATCCTTTCATGCTAAAGGTCTTGGAAAGAACAGGAATTCAAGGCCCATACATAAACATCATCAAAGCAATATACAGCAAACCGGTAGCCAACATCAAACTAAATGGAGAGAAACTTGAAGAAATCCCACTAAAATCAGGGACTAGACAAGGCTGCCCCCTCTCTCCATATCTTTTCAATATAGTACTTGAAGTTCTAGCTAGAGCAATTAGACAACATAAGGAGGTCAAAGGGATACAAATTGAAAAGGAAGAAGTCAAACTATCACTATTTGCAGATGATATGATAGTATACTTAAGTGACCCAAAAAAACTTCACCAGAGAACTCCCACAGCTGATAAACAGCTTCAGCAAAGTGGCAGGTTATAAAATCAACTCAAGTAAATCAGTTGCCTTCCTATACTCAAAGGATAAGCAGGCTGAGAAAGAAGTTAGGGAAATGACACCCTTCACAATATCCACAAACAATATAAAGTATCTTGGTGTGACTCTAACCAAACAAGTGAAGGATCTATACGACAAGAACTTCAGGTCTCTGAAGAAGGAAATGGAAGAAGACCTCAGAAAATGGAAAAATCTTCCATGCTCATGGATAGGGAAGATTAATATAGTTAAAATGGCCATCTTGCCAAAAGCAATATACAGATTCAATGCAATACCCATCAAAATGCCAACTCAGTTCTTCACAGAGTTAGAAAAAGCAATTCTCAAATTCATCTGGAATAACAAAAAACCCAGGATAGCTAAAACTATTCTCAACAGTAAAAGAAATTCTGGGGGAATCAGTATCCCGGACCTCAAGCAATACTACAGAGCAATAGTGTTAAAAAACTGCGTGGTATTGGCACAGTGACAGGCAAGTGGACCAATGGAATAGAATTGAAGACCCAGAAAAGAATCCACACACCTATGGCCACTTGATCTTCAACAAAGGAGCCGAAAACATCCAGTGGAAAAAAGATAGCCTTTTCAACAAATGGTGCTGGTTCAACTGGAGGTCAGCATACAGAAGAACGCAAATTGATCCATTTTTATCTCCTTGTACTAAGTTCAACTCCAAGTGGATCAAGGACTGTGTGTAAAACCAGACACACTGATACTAATAGAAAAGAAACTAGGGAAGACCCTTGAGGACATGGGCACAGGGGAAAGGTTCCTGAACAGAACACCAATAGCTTATTAAGATCAGGAATTGACAAATGGAATCTCATAAAATTACAAAGTTTCTGTAAGGCAAAGGACACTGTCAAAAGGACAAAATGGCAACCAACAAATTGGGAAAAGATCTTCACTAACCCTATATCCGATAGAGGGCTAATATCAGAACTTAGACCCCAGGGAACTAAATAACTCTATAAAAAAAATAGGGTACAGATCTAAAGAAAGAATTTTCACCTGAAGAAATTCGGATGTCCGAGAAGCACCTTAAGAAATGCTTGACATCATTAGTCATTAGGGAAATGAAAATCAAAACAACCCTGAGATTTCACTTCACACCAGTCAGAATGGCTAAGGTTAAAAACTCAGGAGACAGCAGGTGTTGGTGAGGATGTGGCGAAAGAGGAACACTCCTCCACTGCTGGTGGGATTGTAAAATGGTACAACCACTATGGAAATCAGTCTGGGGGTTCCTCAGAAAACTGGACATGACACTTCCAGAGGACCCTGCTATACCTCTCCTGGGCATATACCCAAAGGATTCCCCGGCATGCAATAAGGACACATGCCCCACTATGTTCATAGCAGCTTTATTTATAATAGCCAGAAGCTGGAAAGAACCCAGATGTCCCTCAGTGGAGGAATGGATACAGAAAATGTGATATATTTACACAATGGAATACTACTCAGCAATTAAAAACAATGAATTCATGAAGTTTTTAGGCAAATGTTTGAAACTGGAAAATATCGTCCTAAGTGAGGTAACCCAATCACAAAAGAATACACATGGAATGCAATCATTGATAAGTGGATATTAATTAGCCCAGAAGCTCTGAATACTGAAGACACAATTAGCATATCAAATGATTCCCATGAAGAAGGAAGAAGAGGGCCCTGATCCTGGAAAGGCTTGATCCAGCATTGTAGGGGAGTACCAGGACAGAGAAAAGGAAGGGGGAATGATTGGAGAATGGATGGAGAGAAGAGGACTTATGGGACATATAGGGAGGGGGGGAACTGGGAAAGGGGAAAGCATTTGGAATATAAACAAAGAATATAGAAAATAAAACACACACACACACACACACACACAAAATAGAATGGCTACTCCAGCTTGTTTCTTGGGACCATTTGCCTGGAAAATTGTTTTCCAACCGTTTACTCTGAGGTAGTGTCTGTCTTTGTCACTGAGATGGGTTTCCTGTATGCACCAAAATGTTGGGTCCTGTTTCTGTATCCAGTCTGTTAGTCTATGTCTTTTTATTGGGGAATTGAGAACATTGATGTTAAGAGATATTAAAGAAAAGTGATGGTTACTTCCTGTTACTTTTGTTGTTAGAGGTAGAATTATGTTTGTGTGGTTATCTTCTTTTAGATTTGTTGAAAGATTACTTTCTTGCTTTTTCTAGGGTATAGTTTCCCTCCTTGTGTTGATATTTACCATCTATTATTCTTTGTAAAGCTGGGTTTGAGCCGAGCGGTGGCGGCGCATGCCTTCAATCCCAGCACTTGGGAGGCAGAGGCAGGCAGATTTCTGAGTTCGAGGCCAGTCCAGTCTACAGAATGAGTTCCAGGACAGTCAGGGCTACACAAAGAAACCGTATCTCGGGGAAAGAAAAAAATCTGGGTTTGTAGAAAGATATTGTGTTAATTTGGTTTTGTCTTGGAATATCTTGTTTTCTCCATCTGCGGTAATTGAGAATCTTGCTGAGTATAATAGCCTGTGCTAGCATTTATGTTCTCTTAGGGTCTGTATGACATCTGCCTAGGATCTTGTTTTCATAGTTTCTGGTGAGAAGTCTGATGTAATTCTGTTAGGTCTGCCTTTATATGTTACTCAACCTTTTTCCCTTACTGTTTTTAATATTCTTTCTTTGTTTAATGCATTTGGTGTTTTGATTATTATGTGGCAGGAGGAATTTCTGCTCCAGTTCAGTCTATTTGGAATTCTGTAGGCCTCTTGTATGTTTATGGGCATCTTTTTTTTTTTTTTAGGGTAGGGAAGTTTTCTTCTATAATTTTGTTGAAGATATTTATTTACTGGCCCTTTAAGGTGTAAATTTTTGCTCTCTTCTATACCTATAATCCTTAAGTTTGGTCTTCTCATTGTGCCCTGGATTTCCTAGATGTTTTGGGTTATGGGCGTTTTGCATTTTGCATTTTATATCCCTGTTATGTCAATGTTTTCTGTGGTATCTTCTGTACCTGAGATTCTCTCTTCAATCTCTTATATTCTGTTGGTGATGCTTGCATCTATGGTTCCTGATCCTTTTCCTAGTTTTCTAACTCCAGGGTTGTCTCCCTTTGTGATTTCTTTATTGTTTGTATTTCCATTTTTAAATCTTGGGTGGTTTTGTTCATTTTCTTTGCCTGTTTAAAAGTTGTGCTTTCCTGTAATTCTTCAAGGGATTTTGTGTTTCCTCTTTAAGGGTTTCTACCTGTCTACCTGTGTTCTCCTGTATTTCTTTCTTTCTTTCTTTCTTTCTTTCTTTCTTTCTTTCTTTCTTTCTTTCTTTCTTTCTTTCTTTCTTTTTTTGATTGAATATCGCCTTCATTTACATTGCCAATGGTAAAACCTTTCCCAATATCCCCCCACCCCTAAGACCCCAACCCTTTCCCCTGCCTCCACATATATGCCTCTCCACCCAACACACTCCCTCCTCCCCCCTTGGTTTCCCTTTGTTCAGGCCTCTGTTGAGCCTTTACCTGACCAAGGACCATTCTTCCCACTGATACCCAACAAGGCCTTCCTCTGCCACATTTTTGGCTGGAACCATGTGTGCCCCTTGGTTGATGGTTCAGTCCTTCTTGAAGTTCTCCATCAACAATATGAGATGTGATTTTAAATCTAGCTCTTGCTTTTCTGATGTGATGAAGTATGCAGGATTTGCTGTTGTGGGAGAACTGGGTTCTGATGGTGCCATGTTGCCTTGGTTACTGTTGGTTATGATCTTGCATTTGCCTTTGGCCATCTCATTATCTCTAGTGTTAGCTAGTCTTGCTGTCTCTATCTTCTCTGTCCTGCAGGCCTGTGTTTCTATACTGCTGGGATTCCCTTTCTCTCCAATGCCCTGCAAACAGCTGGTTCTCCAGAAAGTATCAGGTGATGGGGTCTCTCCTGTGGTAGACATGGCAAGGCTCAAATGCCCTGCAGGCTGCTATTTCTCAAATGTTCTACTGCTGCCAGATTTCAAATGCTCTGCTGATGCTAGTTCTTGAATGCCCTGCTTCTACCAGTTCAAATGCACCTACTGGTGCCAGTTCTCGAATGACCTGCTCTTGCCAGTTCTCGAATGCCTTGCTCCTGCCCGTTCTCTAGAGAGTATCAGGATGGAGGCTCTTAACCATGTCAGAAGGGGCATGGGTCTTCCATATCTGATAGAACAGGGCGGTAGCAGCAGAGGAGGGAGGGTTAGAAGGGAAAGAAGAGGAGTGGTGATCTGGAGGTTGCTGGGTAGTGAGCGGCTCTGTGCCTCTAGGGGTGTGGGATGATTCTTACCGAATAACCTGCTCCTGCCAGTTCTCCAGAGAGTATCAGGAAGTAGGATCTTCCCCATGTCAGATGTGACACAGGTCTACCACATCCGATGGATCGGGGCAGTGGCAATTAACCTGCTCCTGCCAGTTCTCTAGAGAGTATCAGAAGTGGTTATCTTCCCCGAGTCAGATGTGGCACAGGTCTCTGAGAACAGGACTCCCTCTAAGCACAGGACTCCCTGCAGGTCAAATGTTCCCTTGCAGGATACATGCCTGGACAGCTGTAGAACTGCCCAGCTCCCACGTGCAGAAGAAACCCAGGTGGACTGTGTCCTGAGCTATCTTTCACTCTGTTGTTCCCTGTGTACCTGGCTGAGGTGGCTGCTTGGTCACAGGAGCCAAGATGGTGGCAACCTCAGACCACAGGGCTCCCCTTTCCTGTATTTCTTTAAGGGAGTCATTAATGTCCTTCTTAAAGTCCTTATCATCATGAGAAATGATTTTAGATCTGAATTCTGCTTTTCCAGTATGATGGTATATCCAGGACTTGCTATTTTGGGAGAATTGGGTTCTGATGATGCCATGTTACTTTGGTTTCTGCTGCTTCTGTTCTTATGCTTGCCTCCTGCCATTTGATTATCTTCAGTGCCACCTGCCCTTGCTATTTGTGACTGTAGCCTGTCCTTCCTGTGATCCTGGTAGTGTCAGACCTCCTCAGAGTCCAGCTGTCTCTGTGATCCTGTGATTCTGTGATCCTGTGATCCTGTGATCCTGATATCCTGCATGTTTCAGAGCTCTTGGGAGTCAAGCTGCCTATGGGGCCTTGGGATCTTGGTGTGACCAAGCTCCTGGGATCCTGGGATTCTGGGATCCTGCTATCCTGGGCGTGTTAGAGTGCCTGGCAGTGGAGATTTGTCTGGGTGTTGTGGGGCTGGTGTTGTGGGACTGTTCATGCTTAAGGTAAACCAGCTCACACTGGAAGGAACCCATGCCACTGGTTGATAGAGTTCCTGTGTCCCTGGGTCTCACTGATCCCAGTTACTCCCAGTGGTGTTGGGGTCAAACAAACTATACTGATAACCATTATTTAAGTCTAATTAACCAGTTTCCTTTTACAGACAAGCTGTTACTGCCATCCCAGATATATAATTAACATGGTATTTTCTTCCTCAGCCATCCAAAGCAGATAAATTCTTTACTCTTCCCTCTGCTTTCCTTAATACAACAAAGGTAACTCCTTACTTAAAGGGTGACTTCCAGGATTAAATTCCTCAAATACCCTTGTTTTATCTGGGATCATAACAATAAACCATAATGTACTCCCAAGCAAACTATTACAGGTGTAATACACACTAACCACACTGTGCAGACATCCCCCTGCTATAGTTCTGTTCTTCTGTTATGATTACTCTACAGGTTTATCTCTACAAAATAAAAGAACAGCACTGCTGCCACAGGCCAGATGCTGCCTTCATCCAGACACATCATCTGAATGATAACAGCTTAGACCCACAGACTTGGGAACTTCCAGCAACAGTTAAATTCTCTTGCCAAAGCCAAATGGCTACAGAACTTGGAGAATTTTACATGATAGTAAGGTAAACATGATATATCTATGTAGATTAATCAAGTGTTGTTCAAAACTCACATTGATGCCCTCACGAACTGTACAATCTATTGAACAATTAATTAGTTTAATAATCCCTTGTCTACCTAGCCCTCACCCCTCATTACCCCTCTGGCTATGTTGTGCTACATCTCTGGCCTATGTTGCTTTGGTTTGCTTCCACCCCATCCAAATTTTTCATTACAAATGATATTAGAGACAGTAATGCCAATGACACCTCTCTTTTATAAAAGCAAAAGGAGGAGCTGTGGGATGGTAAACCATGCCAGGAAGCTTGGTGGGTAGAGTTGGTCTGAGACCCCAGAAACATGGTGGGTACACACCTGAGACAGTAGGCAACTCCCTACTCCCTGCCAAATTCCTGGGCTGGAACATGTGCCACACTTCCCACATAAGAAAAATATGACCCGTAGTCATGTAGGCCCGGACCAGAGTTCTCCATTCAAATGTGGTACCTATAAGCCCTAAGGGTTTAGCCAATAAGCTCCCCTTCCAGTACATTCCTCCCTGCAAAGGGTATTTAATCTCTGGTCCACCCTGAGAAGTTGGTTCACATCCATTTTCCACAGTGAACAACCAATAAACAGTTTGGAACCAAAGACTGTCTCTTTCATCTACCACCACCATGAGGAACATGGAGAAGGTCTTTGCTTACAGAGCCACAGCTTAATTCTCCCATAGACCTCTCTGTGCTCCCTGACATAACATCTGACAAGCTAAGAGCAATCACTGCCGAGCTAAGCCAGAGCCTGTCCCCCTGCCCATGCTCATCCTTGGCTTGCGGCCCTCTTTCTTCTTGGCTCATCTGTGACTCCAAGAGGCACCTAGATGTCCGAGGGTCTGAGAGCCACCACAGCCCTGGTCTCATCACAGGCATGGAGACCCCAAATACTTTGTTCCCAACTCCTCTGTATGATACCCTATGGACATCTGGGTGTCCCAGGTAGCTGGTAACCCAGCTTCAGCTTTCCCACATCTCAGACTGTTTTCCCACCCCATAAGCTGTGTCTTGGCACTTCCCTGAAACCTAGCACCTAACGGCTACAACATGGAATAAGCACAGTCAAGCTCTCTGCGCTTTGCCTCCCAAGCAGCTATGTCCTGAGGCAAAATGTGGACCCATACTCATCTTCAATAATGTTACTTAAAAGTTGCTGGGCAGTGGTGGCACGCACTTTTAATCCCAGCACTTGGGAGGCAGTGGTAGGTGGATTTCTGAGTTCGAGGCCAGCCTGTCTACAGAATGAGTTCCAAGACAGCCAGGGCTACACAGAGAAACCCTGTCTCCAAAAACCAAAAACTAAAAACAAAAAAAAAAAAATGTAGGCTACAAAATGGCTACTGTCAACAGATATGAAAATATCAACTTCATTGTACAGTACCATCAAAGCTCTTAACTGAGAGCAAGACCAGAAATTTTTTTGCTGAGAAGAAAAACTGGGGGTGGAGCTCAGTGGTAGGATGTAAGCTTAGTACACATTGGCCTTGAGTTCAATCCCAGCAAGTGTGTGTGTGTGTGTGTGTGTGTGTGTGTGTGTGTGTGTGAGAGAGAGAGAGAGAGAGAGAGAGAGAGAGAGAGAGAGAGAGAGAGAGAGTGGGGGGAAGAGGGAGGGAGGGAGAGAGAGAAGGGGAGAGAGAGAGAGAGAGAGAGAGAGAGAGAGACTGAGAATCATTATAGACAGGTGTGCTGTTATCCTGACTTTTTATTTACTGAGAATGGCAGATGAGCAATCAGAAGGCATCAGTTATGTTAGCCCTTAACAGAAAAGTCTCCCTCTCCTTTTTAGTCAAGGATTGCCGAGTCTCTAGTGAGGAAAGCCCTAGACACAACCTTCTGCCAATATAAGGCAGTTTCATCCACACTGATAATTTACTATGAAGTACAGCCATTTTATTATCTTAGTCAAATTGCCTGGACAACTTGCTGCAGCTTCTATATAAGTGCTTGCTATTTTGCCTTTCACTATTAAGTTAGATGGCTAGCTAGTGTCTTTCCTTAAACCTCCATAACCAATCTCTGTGAACTTCAATCTTTTTCCTTCTCTGCTTCTTCACCTCTCTCAGACCTCAAGAATTGAAGAGTTAGAACCATGCTGTGATTACTCTCTGACTTAAAGAAGTATTGAGACTGATGCAAAATTCTTTATAGACCCTTCCACTTTATCTCTATCCATAATAAATAAGCTTGTCACAATTCTCACTATTAGTGTGTTCACTGGAATAACAATTTCCTTTAATAAATTTGCATTTGCATTTACAACTTGCCTAGCTGGACAATAACCCCACTTTGGGCCAATCTCTGTTTTTTAGTAAGCTTTCCTTATTACACTTAGTCATTCCTAGATTTTCATGTAAGCCTTAAAGTGAGATATATGCTATTTTCTACTGACTTGAACATTTAAGGATTCATTGCTTATCTAATTTCAATATTGTGTTAAAGAATATATGATTTGTGGAGCAATAACACACATTTATGGATTAATATTAAACATTTATAAAAATCGTTAAAAATAGTAATTTTGAGTTACTATGGCAGAAAATAATTTAAAAATTTATGAAAATAAAAATATGATAGAGATAGGCTAGTGCAAAGCCTTAGTAGGTAAAGCCGACATGACTCAAACCTACCATGTGAGTTCAATCCCCAGGACACAAAATGAACGGAGAAATTAGGCCAGAGGCACTCTCTAACTCTCACATGTGTGTTCCTTCCCAGAAAGACAGTAAACAGTAGCAGACATATAAAGTAAAAACAAATTGCCTGGAAAAATCATTCCAAGAACTGTTCAAGTTAGGGCCACCATAAATATCCCATTTATAAAACAAAAAAACAAAAACCTGGTCACCTTCTAAAGTGCAATAAATCAAGAATAATATAATGAATGTTTATCTGGTAGTACAGTGTTTCTCATGAATGAAACTTAAGCTTGAGTATTTTTCTGTCTTTTTATACTATTATTTTTTTAACCTTCTTTTTAGGTAGGGTTTCTTTATTATGTAAGTCTGGTTGGCCTGGAACTCATTAAGTAAACCAAGCTGACCTTGAACTCCCAGAGATGTACCTGCTTTTGCCTCCTGAATGCTGGTATTAAAGGTGTGTGCCACACCCAAATATATGTTTAAAAATAGAATATTGCCAGTCAAGACTGATACTAGATGATCTTTAAGACATGAAATCCATTTATATTTTTTTCCATTTATATTTTTAAGAAACATTTTACTTTGGAATAATATTGTTTATAGAAAATGTAAAAAAACACAGAGCAACCCTTAATGCCCTTCACTTAATTTTGATTAACATCTTTATATAACTAAATTTTTTTAACCAAAAGAGTAACCATTTGGACATTAATATTAACTGAATTCTAGACTTTTTTTGGATGTCATCAGTTTTTCCATATCCTTATTCTGTCCAAGAATCCAGCCTACAATTCTACACTGCATTTACTTTGTACTTATTATTTTTACTAGTATGGTTATATTTGGTTGCAGGCATGCCGGAAGTATCTAAGGCCAAAGGAAACTTCCATTGGTTGTCCCTTCCACCATGAGTTCTGGAGATTGAACTCAGGTTGTCAGGTTTTCATGGCAAGTCATTTTATTTGTTGAGCAACCTCAAGAGCCACATATTGTATTTACTTTTATTCTGCTCAATTTATTAAACCTGGTTTAATGTAATTTCTGATGTAGATGAGTTTAAGTCTATCAGCAGATTCAGTTACTGTTTCTCATGTTACTTTTGTTTCTTCATTTCTGATATTTTTGTTTTTTTAATATTTCTATTTTTTGGAGATTTGATTGCAGTATTTTATACATATTCTTAAACCATGAGGACAATCTTCTACTAGTGATAGAAGTTAAGATCAAAATGGAGTCAAGATTTTTACAGAATCCACGGCCTGGGATGGAGGCAGCCAAGGACAGGCCTGGGCAAGTCTGGACAAACCCGGGCAGGCAGGCGGGCTGGGCCTCCACCCAGGGTCGTTAAGACATTCCAGGAACTGGCTGGTCATAAAGATAAGGAAGTTGCCTAAGCCACCTCAGCTGAGTCAGGGGCCATCTGAATTCCCTCCCCCCTCCCCCCCCACAATAGATAAGCTTCTCACTCTCCCCCCCCCCCATTGCTGATGCGCCCGATCTGCACATACTACCCACTGATGTAATTGTGTATGAGTTGACCAATCATGTAAAAGCACGAGAAACCCCTTTACCTTTCCTATAAAAACCCCTAGCTTCTGAGCTTCAGGGTCGGCTCCTCTGTCTTTTGCACAAGACACGTGTCGACCCAGAGCTCCGCCATTAAACTGCCTCGTGTTCTTGCATCAAGCTGGTCTCTCGCATTTCCTTGGGTGTGCGCCGACCCGAGACTCAAGTGGGGTCTCCCGTTCCGGGGTCCTTCATTTGTGGGGACTCGTCCGGGATTTCCGTAACACTCAGGAACCCCGAAGACCCCTTGGAGGTACGTTTGTGTGAGTTTGAATGTCTGAGTGCGGTGCCATTGTGTCTGTGTTTTTGGTTTCGATTTGTGCCTGAACAGAGCAGAAGTGGAACCCTCCTCTTGCAGCTGCCACTGTGAGCTGTAAGGATCCAGCGGCTGCGGAGGGGGACACCCTGGAACCGCAGGCTGCGAGCCTGGAGGACGCTCCAAGGGTGGGAGGCAGTCAGGCGTGTTTTTCCGGAACGAAGGAGATGGAGTACTCCTTCTCCCGGAGAGAGAGAGTGCGGAATCCTGCACCTTTGGAGATTGCATTTGGTTGGTTGTTCAAGACCAGACGTGGGCAAGTGTGTGTGGACATACTGGTGACTGTTGCCTGTGTCTTGTTTTTGTGTTTTTTGTTACTCGAGATGGGACAGACAGTGATGACCCCTTTGTCCTTGACTCTGGACCACTGGACGGACGTTAGGGCAAGAGGATGGAATTTGTTGGTAGAAGTTAAGAAAAAGCTTTGGCGGACCTTCTGCACCTCAGAATGGCCCACCCTTAGAGTAGGCTGGCCACTCATAGGGACTTTTGATTTGCCCATTATTGGGGCCGTGAAAGCTGTTGTCTTTCAGGAAGGACCCGGAGCACATCCAGACCAGCAGCTGTATATTACAGTGTGGGAGGATCTAGTGAGGTCCCTGCCCGAGTGGGTACAACCGTTTCTCACCTCTCATCATTCCTTGGTAATTCGGCCGTTCAGCCCTCCTCCACACCCCCCTTCTCTCCCCAAAATTCTGGCTGTTCTGGAAGGAGCTGCTGCGGACAAGAAACCGAAACCACCGCTGAAAGAAGATGGAGGACAGGGCATTCCACTGGAGTCCGTTCCAAAGATCTACCCTGAGATAGAAGAAATCCTCAAGTGGCCCACTCCCCCACCCTATCCCCATGCCCCGCAGCCCACATCCCAACCCTCGGCTCTGACAGCCCCTCCTCCCACTCCAGCTCCTGAAGTCGGGGAGAGGGAGGGCCCCTCCACAGGAACAAGGAGCCGGTGAGGAGCCACCCCTGAAGGACCAGCTGACTCCACAGTGGCACTTCCCCTTAGAGCTGTCGGGGCACCCCCGGCTCCAGATGACCAGAATGCCTTACAGCTTTTACAATATTGACCTTTCTCTTCCTCTGACCTCTATAGCTGGAAAACTAACCACCCCCCTTTTTCAGACAATCCAGCAGGACTCACAGGGTTAATAGAATCTCTGGTATATTCACACCAGCCCACCTGGGATGATTGTCAGCAGCTTCTGCAGACCCTGTTCACTACTGAAGAGAGAGAGAGAATTGTTCTTGAGACCCAAAAGAATGTTCGAGACAATGCTGGGCACCTTGTCCAGACCCCAGAAGGGATAGAGGAAGGATTCCCCTTGTCGCGTCCTCAATGGGATTATAACACTGCACAAGGTAGGGAACAGCTGTCCAATTACCGTCGGGCTCTAGTGGTGGGTCTCAGAGGTGCCGCACAAAGGCCCACAAATTTGGCTAAGGTAAGAGAGGTCATGCAGTGACCGACTGAACCACCTTCAGTTTTCCTGGAAAGGCTCATGGAGGCATACAGAAGATATAACCCCTTCGATCCTACATCTGAGGGGCAACGAGCCTCTGTAATCATGGCTTTTATTGGGCAGTCGGCCCCTGACATTAGAAAGAAATTGCAACGGATTGAGGGACTGCAGGATTATATAATAAGGGATTGGTTAGAGAGGCTGAGAAGGTGTATCACAAAAGGGAGACAGAGGAAGAGAAGAATGAGAAAAGAGAGAGAGGAGAGAGGATGAGGATAGGAGAGAAAAAAAGGCAAGAAAAGACTCTGACTAGGATACTGGCCACAGAGGTAGACAGAGACAGGAGAGACAGAAACAGACAGCTAGGGAACCTGGGAGGCTGAAGGTGGCAGGAGCCAAGGAGACCCAGAAGAAACCACCCCCCTTTGGGGAAAGATCAATGTGCTCATTGCAGAGAAAAAGGTCACTGGGCCCGTGAGTGCCCCAAGAAGAAGCAGGGGACAAAGATATTGTCCCTCAAGAATGATGGAGACTAGGGGAGACGGGGCTCGGCCCCCCTCCCCGAGCCTAGGGTAACCCTACATGTGGAGGGGACTCCTATAAGTTTCTTGATTGATACAGGTGCAGAATACTCGGTACTGAAAACTCCTCTGGGTAAGGTCAAAAATGAAAAAACACTGGTAACCGGGGCTACGGGACAGAAATCTTACCCATGGACCACCTCTCGAACAGTAGACTTAAGGAAGAATGTAGTAACCCACTCATTTCTAGTCATTCCTGAGTGCCCTATACCCCTACTGGGAAGAGATTTGCTGACAAAATTAAAGGCACAAATAACCTTCACCCCCTCTGGACCGGAATTGTCCTGGGGAACTGCACCTCCCCAGGCTCTGGGACTATCTTTGCAATTAGGAGAAGAATACCGATTTATCAGAAGAAGGCAAAGGCTGCCACCCCTGAGGGGCTGAAGGATAGGCTTGATCTAGTTTCCCCTGGCTTGGGCTGAAATGGAAGGGATGGGAATGGCAAAGCAGGCCCCTCCAGTAGTGGTAGAGCTCAAGTCTGGAGCCACCTCCATTAGGATCCGGCAGTACCCTATTTGGAAGGAAGCTCGGGAAGGGATACGTCCTCACATTGACCGGCTAATCCATGAAGGGATCCTGGTCCCCTGTAAATCTGCTTGGAATACGCCCCTCCTTCCAGTAAAGAAGCCAGGGACGGGTGATTATCATCCTGTACAGGACCTTAGAGAAGTTAACAAAAGAATACAGGATATACACCCCACTGTTCCCAACCCTTATAACCTGCTCAGCACACTGCCGCCTGAACGAGCCTGGTATACAGTGTTAGACCTTAAAGATGCTTTCTTTTGTCTGAGATTGCACCCTAACAGTCAACCCCTGTTCGCCTTCCAATGGCGAGATCCTGAGAGCGGCCGGACGAGGCAGCTCACCTGGACCAGGCTGCCTGAAGGGTTCAAAAATTCTCCAACCCTGTTTGATGAGGCTTTACATCGGGGCTTGGCTCCTTTTCGAGCCCACAATCCACAGGCGACCCTTCTGCAATACGTAGATGACCTTCTCCTTGCGACCGAGACACGCGAGGAATGCGAGCATGGGACACAGAATCTCCTGGCTGAGCTAGGTGAGTTCGGGTACCAGGCTTTGGCTAAAAAGGCACAGCTGTGCCAGACGGAGGTGACCTATTTGGGATACACCCTGAAGAATGGACAGCGATGGCTCACAGAAGCCAGAAAACGGACAGTGATGCAGATCCCGACCCCAACCACCCCTCGCCAGGTAAGAGAATTCCTGGTAACGGCGGGGTTCTGCAGACTCTGGATCCCAGTGTTTGCCACCCTGGCAGCCCCCTTATACCCTTTGACCAGAGAAAAAGGGGAATTTGTGTGGACTAAAGAACACCAATTGGCCTTTGATACCCTTAAAATGGCGTTGCTACAGGCCCCCGCTCTAGCACTACCTGATCTGAAGAAACCTTTTACCCTGTACATCGATGAGAGAAATGGAGTAGCAAGGGGGGTTCTTACCCAGACATTGGGACCTTGGAAGCGCCCTGTAGCTTACCTGCCAAAGAAATTGTACCCGGTAGCCAGCGGATGGCTCTCATGTTTACCGGCAATTGCAGCTACTGCAGTGCTAATAAAAGATGCTGATAAACTGACTATGGGCCAAAATGTGACCATAGTGGCCCCGCATGCCCTCGAGAGCATCATCAGGCAGCCCCCAGACCGTTGGATGACTAATGCCAGGATGACCCACTACCAGAGATTATTGCTGACTGAGCGGGTGACCTTTGCTCCACCTGTTATTCTCAACCCTGCCACCTTACTACCTGAGACCGACAAAGCCCCCATACACCACTGCGGGGATATACTGGCTGAGGAGGCGAGACCCGGTCAGACTTAACTGATCGTCCCTGGCCTGGGGCCATGACTTGGTTCACCAACGGCAGCAGCTTCATGGTAGAAGGTAAGCATAGGGCTGGGGCAGCGGTAGTGGATGGAAAATCTGTCATATGGGCCAGCAGTTTACCTGAAGGGACATCAGCTCAGAAGGCGGAGCTCATTGCACTGATCCAGGCCTTGAGGCTTGCAGAGGGAAAAGTTGTCAATCTACACTGACAGCCGGTACGCCTTTGCAACCACTCACGTTCATGGAGCAATATACAGGCAGCGCGGATTATTAACTTCCACAGGAAAAGAGATTAAAAACAAAGAAGAAATTCTTAGCCTGCTAGAAGCTGTTCATGTGCCCTGCAAGGTGGCAATCATTCACTGTCCAGGACATCAGAAGGGAAATGGGCCAATAGAAAATGGAAATCAAATTGCAGACCGGGTAGCAAAAGATGCAGCACAAGGGCCACAAATTTTAACCATTAAAGCCCCATCACAGCCAGCCGAGGAGATTTTAGAAAGCGGACTCTCACAAGAGAAGAGGGGCTAGAATACCTGACTAATATACATCGCCTCACCCACCTGGGATTAAAAAAGATGATAAAGCTGGTCGGTAAGTCCCCTTATCGTATCCCACAGCTACACAGGATAGTAGAAGACTTAGTAAAGAATTGCCAAGCGTGCGCACTCACTAATGCAGTGTCGAACAGAACAGAACCCGTGGCAGAAAACGTTTAAGAGGGGATAGACCAGGGACCTATTGGGAAGTTGATTTTACTGAGGTAAAGCCAGCAAAGTATGGAAATAAATACCTTCTAGGTTTTATAGACACTTTCTCAGGATGGGCGGAGGCCTTTCCCACCAAAAGAGAGATGGCTAACGTGGTAGCCAAGAAGATACTTGAAGAAATTTTTCCTCGTTTTGGAATACCTAAGGTAATTGGGTCAGACAACGGACCTGCCTTCATCGCCCAGGTAAGTCAGGGATTGGCCAGACAACTGGGGATAAATTGGAGGTTACATTGTGCCTATAGACCCCAGAGTTCAGGACAGGTAGAAAGAATGAATAGAACTCTAAAAGAGACGCTAACTAAATTGACCTTGGAGACCAGCGGGAATGATTGGGCAGCCCTTCTCCCCTATGCCCTGTTCCGGGTTCGGAATACTCCCAGAGCTTCAGGCTTAACACCTTTTGAATTAATGTTTGGGGCGCCCCCACCCATTCACATAATCACAAAAAGTAGAACATGTCCTGATGTATTCCCCTCCCCCGTCCCTTCGTCTCGCCTTCTAGCCCGTTTGAAGGCTCTCGGGATCGTACGAAAAGAGATCTGGGAACAGCTGAAAGAGACCTACACGGCGGGTGACTTGCAGGTGCCACACCACTTCGAAGTAGGAGATACGGTCCTGGTGAGGAGGCATCGGGCAAGGAACCTCGAACCTCAGTGGAAAGGACCCTACCTAGTACTGCTGACCACACCGACTGCCGTAAAGGTAGAAGGAATCCCCACCTGGGTCCACGCCTCACATGTTAAGAAGGCTCCCCCCGGACCTGATCGAGATGAGTGAGCTCTGGAAAAGACTAATAATCCTCTTAAGCTACGTCTACGCCGCTTGCACCCCACTGAAGATTGATAATCCCCACACTCCCCTATCTTTGGTTTGGCAGATATCAGACACTAGCACGGGGCGAACTATAGGTAGGACTCAAACTGTTGCACCTCCAGGCACTTGGTGGCTGGATCTCGGATTCTGTTTTCGCTCCACGAATCCTGTCACCAAGAGTATGCCCCCTAACATTGTTCGGAGCAAGGGGTTTTACGCCCTGGGACCACTGATTCTGGGGGCTGTGGAGGGCCAGATGAATTCTTTTGTAGGCGTTGGAGTTGTGTAACTTCAAATGATAGAGATTGGAAATGGTCTACCAACTTAGCCAATCGTATAACCTTTTCCTTTGTGAATTCAGGACCGGGATGACAAGTCACTTTTCCCTGATTTGCAGACAAGCCCTGTTCTCCTAAGGACCTAGACTATATAAAAATCTGGTTCACTGACACAGGGAAACGCACCCTCTTACCTATGTGGTTAAGTGGGTTGTCCTGGGGACTGGTTTACTATAACCAGGGGAGTAAACCTGGATCCCTGATATCGATCAGACTCAAAATAGAGAGTCCAGCCCCAGTACCTGTGGGACCAACAAGATTCTTCCAGAACAAGGCCCCCCAGCCAGACCCAAACCCCCAGCCCCTGTGACTGCCCCATCTATTCAAAAGACAGTGAGACCTCTTAGCACCATTGCCCCCCGCGGGCCCTCAACCATGATCCCCACATATCCATCAACAGGGCAGAGACTGTTTAACCTAGTCAGAGGGGCTTTTTATGCCCTGAACAGGACTGACCCATATGCAACTGCCGACTGCTAGTTATGCCTGTTGTCAGGACCCCCCTACTATGAAGGTATTGCCTTTAATGGGGATGTCAATGAAACTTCTGATCATACTTCCTGCTCATGGGGGACAGGAAAGAAGTTGACCCTGACTGAGGTAACAACATCAGGAGGGAGTACAGGACATTGCCTCGGGAATCCCCCTCCCCCCACCGACATCTATGTGGCAGAACTCACTCTATGAGTAAGGCAAAAACTGGGTCCTACCTTGTACCCTCCCCGGCCGGCTGGTGGGCCTGTAATACAGGACTCACCCCTTGTGTGTCAACTAGTGTTTTTGACCCCTCTCATGATTTTTGTGTTATGGTTCAACTTTTACCTTGAATGTACTATCACCCTGCTTCCTTTTTAGATGAATATGTCAGCAGAAGAATGAAGAGAGAGTCCATTTCTGTAACTCTAGCAATGATGATTGGGGCTGGTATTGCAGCAGGAGTAGGGACGGGTGTGGCGGCCCTAGTAGAAGGAAGACAAGGGGCTCATTCCTTTCAGTGTCTTAAAGAAGCTGTAACTGAGGATCTAGAAATGCTTCAAAAGTCCGTTGATGCATTAGAGAAATCCTTAACCTCCTTATCTGAGGTAGTATTACAGAATAGAAGAGGATTAGACTTATTATTCTTAAAGGAAGGGGGATTGTGTGCAGCTTTAAAAGAAGAGTGTTGTTTTTACGCAGACCACACAGGAGTAGTCCGAGATTCCATGCAGAAATTAAAAGAAAGGCTTGAGAAGAGAAAGCGAGAACAAGTAGAGTAACAGGGATGGTTCGAATCCTGGTACTCCAAATCCCCATGGATGACCACCCTGTTCTCTGCCCTTTCAGGACCTGTACTTATCATCTGCCTGGTCTTAGTCTTTGGCCCGTGTCTAATAAATAAGGGCATCGCTTTTGTTAAAAGTAGAATAAATGCTGTACAGCTTATGGTTCTGCAACGACAATATCAACCTATGCCCAGAATGATAGAAGAGTATGATTACCATTTTTCTGAAAGAGATATTGGGTTCTAAAATTCTAAGATTAGAATTATGAAATAAGAGAAGAGGGAAATGATAGAAGTTAAAATCAAAATGGAGCCAAGATTTTTACAGAATCCACGGCCTGGGTTGGAGGCAGCCAAGGATAGGCCTGGGCAAGTCTGGACAAACCTGGGCAGGCGGGCTGGGCCTCCACCCAGGGTCGTTAAGACATTCCAGGAACTGGCTGGTCAAAAAGATAAGGAAGTTGCCTAAGCCACCTCGGCTGAGTCAGGGGCCATCTGGATTCCCTCCCCCCCCCCAGCCCTTCTGTTGACAATAGATAAGCTTCCCCCTCTCCCCCATCGCTGATGCGCCTGATCTGCACATACTACCCACTGATGTAATTGTGTATGAGTTGACCAATCATGTAAAAGCGCGAGAAACCCCTTTGCCTTTCCTATAAAAACCCCTAGCTTCTGAGCTTCAGGGTCGGCTCCTCTGTCTTTTGCACAAGACACGTGTCGACCCGGAGCTCTGCCATTAAACTGGCTCGTGTTCTTGCATCAAGCTGGTCTCTCGCGTTTCCTTGGGTGTGCGCTGACCCAAGACTCGAGTGGGGTCTCTCGTTCGGGGGTCCTTCACTAGCATTCCCTGTTAAGTACCCAGGACCCCACAGCTAAAGAAACTTTTTAAATGTAATTCTGTTCCTTACTGTGGGCTTAACGCTCAAGCTTCACCCAGTTTCTCCCAACAAGAACTGATATGTTAGAAGATGGGGAACTTATGGCACAAAGCACATGTCTAGCTGGGCCAGCTTTGGCTATAGATGTCAGGTGCTAATAATAATAGGAGATATCAAATGGCTGCAGTTCTTGGATCAAGAAACACTACCAAAACCAGAAGCTGTAGATGAAGTCGCAGATGAACTACAAATCTTCCCAGCCTTGTTAAATAGTACATAACCATTTTCACATGGAGTGATAAAGGAATGCACAGCTAAAATGTGGAAAAAACTACAAACAGTCAGGATTTTATGTTTATTATAGCTGTAATACTGTCACCTACTTCCCAAAAAATTACATGTATTCATTTTACCATTTTGAAAACAAGGAGTCTTTCTATATATCCCAGGCTGGTCTCAAGCTTATAACTTTCCTCTTTACTTATCTAAGTACCTGGAATTATAGGCTCACAGCATCAAATCCTACATATTCTTGAATTACTGTTTTTTTTTAAAAGATTTATTTATTATATGTTAGAACACTGTGCTGTTTTCAATCACCCCAGAAGAAGACACCAGATCTCATTACGGATGGTTGTGAGCCACCAGGTGGTTGCTGGGATTAGAACTCAGGACCTTCGGAAGAGCAGTCAGTGCTCTTAACCGCTGAGCCATCTCTCCGGCCCGAATTACTGTTCTTAAATACTGAACTTTCCTTGTCATATAAATATTAAGCTAGATCTATCCATGTTTTGACATGCTTTCCTCCCCCAGCCTTTGAGCGGGAATTCCTGGGTTAGCCATAATCCCCTCCACATAAGGTAGAGTGCTCAAACCAAGGAGAAGTTTATTGTTCTTCCAGATCTAAAAATTCCTGAATTAAGCAGGTGACCCGCCCAGGCACCAGAGCAGTCATATCAGTTCTCCTGAACAGACCTTGGAATTTGGGGGAGGGGTCTCACCTGAAACTTTAAATTCTGAATCCTCACTTAAACCTTGGGACCTGAGCCGGGTGGTGGTGGCGCACACCTTTAATCCCAGCACTTGGGAGGCAGAGGCAGGTGGATTTCTGAGTTCGAGGCCAGCCTGGTCTACAGAGTGAGTTCCAGGACAGCCAGGGCTACACAGAGAAACCCTGTCTCGAAAAACAAAACAAAACAAAACAAAAAAACAAAACAAAAAAACAAAACACCAACAACAACAACAAACCTTGGGAACTTGATCAGCAACTGTTGTCTTGGTTTCGTTCCTCTCTCACCGCATTCTCATACATCCCCAGCTTCCCTTCCAGGTAACCCATTCTATGTAACTTCAGGCTGTTACACTGATACCTGTTTTATTTCTATCAGCATAATTTATTTTTATCTAATTTGTTTTCTGAAATAGGGACTCTGATGGCCCAGGATGGCCTAGAACTCACTATATAGACAATCAAACCCAGGGCTTCACCAGTGCTAAGCAAACACTTTATCAACACGAGCTGCATCCTCAAGCCCATCTACCATCATAATTTATATTTATAGGGGCTGCCCCCTTCCCATTAAACAAGTTGTATTATAGTATACTAAATACAGTGTCTCAAAAGGTCTCGGTAAAATTTGTACAGGATTTTAATCCAGCAAAATGACTTCTCTGATCACATCCAAAGGCGTTTTAGGTCTGTGTGATCTGGCTAGATTATAGGCATGTTCTTTAGTCCCAAATATTTACATCTAATTGAGGGACAAAGTGACAAATCATAGAAAGATTTGACAGAATGAGTCAGAGACAGGATTTGCCCAACTTTCATGAGAAGCCAGAGAGTAAGGAGCCAGAAGATTAGGACAAATTGCCAGCATTAGTTTGAGGCCAAGCAGAACAATTCAATAAGAAGCTGAGGGAAGCCAGATTGAATTAGTCAGCTTGGAGAGGTGTTTGAGCCAGAACAGCTAAGGTGAACTAACTAGTCAGAGTTCAGAAAGAACAAGAAAGGGTGAGCTTCTTCAGCAGCAAGCCTCTCAGATGACAATTACATCAAGCAAATAAAAGTTACTTTTACAAAAAATTGTATACATACATAACAGTGACTGCTATGGCTTGAATTCAATGTCCCCCACAGGCTCATGTGTTTGCATACCAGTTCCTCACATGGTAGCACTATGTTGGTGGACTGTGGAACCTTGGGATATAGGGCCTAGCTTTTGAATTTAGGCCACTAAGTGCAGAACTAAGGGTTATTGCCCAGCCCTACTTCCTTTGTGCTCTATGCTTCCTAAGCTGCAACAATGTCAATAAGTTGTGCTGTAGTTCATACTCCCATGAACCACCCCATTCCAACCACATAGCAAACTGATATCCTCTGGACCATGAGACAAAATAAATTTCTCTCCCTGTATGTTATTCCTGACAGGTATTTTTGTCACAGCTATAGGATAAATATAACACAATTGACCAACCCTAAAATATACCTTATACATTGGCTTTTCTGTTTCATTCTTCCCAGTTCCACTGCCCTGCTTCCTTGGAAAACCTTCAAAACAAATTACCTGGACTAAAGAATTCATAGTTCAGTGATAACCCAGACTAAAATAATAGTCTTTTCTCTCTCTCTCTACAACTGCTCTGCTGGCATCATTTAGAGCCACTAGTAATGAAACACTAGAAAGGACTCTCAACTGTATCACTCTCCAGTCAATGTAAGTATAAAATTCATATTCTCATCCACATCCACTGAATGAAAACTTCACCCAAGAGAAGACATATTTGTTACTTTTCTGTGTATAGATTCACAAAGTACTGCTGCTTAGAGGCAAAATCCAGCTACTAGCTTCATTAGGCTCATGGGGACCTTGTATCATCAGTTGATATCATTCAGGACTTCTGTGGCTCAAATTCATTTTGAGTTTGAAAAATGAAAAGGCAATTTAAGTAATAAACCACATAACTGCAAAGAGAATGATAACAAATTAATGAGTCTAACTCTTAATAGCATTAGGCTATTATGGAAGGATTTACTGGGTTCATGTAACTTAGATGAATGGGTAGAGCTATAATTGAACATGAAATAATTCAGAGCTCAAACTGCTACAATCTATATCTCCATCACATTTAAGATCCTACTCTCCCACCCTTTTTTAATTTTCTCAGCTCATCTTTCAACTGTTTCATGTGTTGATCCTATTTTTCTCTGAGGCTAAGCATCCTCCAAGCAGTAAGAAAGATGCATTAGTTCAATATTCATCGTGGTTCTTGAAGTAGCAAAATACAAGTGACCAGTAGATTATTATCCTGCTAGCTGTTTGAAATAAAAACTCCCTAAGGAGAGAAATCCTGAAATTGAGCTATATGATTTTACATAAGCTGAAAAAGGCAAGAAATGGGTATAAAAGCTTCCAAAACACAAAGGCCAAGATTTGGAAGTGACCAGTCAAAAGTCAAAAAACTCCCACCTATATAACCCTGAATCTATAGAGATGCAAAACATGGAGATCTGAAGATTATCCAAGATAAGCTTCAACACTGGTGCAAGTGCTCAGAGGCTGCAGAATCAAGGCATGGAAACCAGCAGAGATGGTGTTAGCAGATATATATGAAAGACTGAAAAAAAAAGGAAAAAAAAAAAAAAGACTGAAGCTGTCTTGCTTCTAACAAGGCGGCCACTCTAAAGGTTCAACAGAGACTTTCATTTAGCTGCCAAGCCTCTGACAACTTTCTATTAACTTCTCAGTCTTCCAACCAATGTAACCTATCATTTAAAACTCTAATAGTTTCTTTTTTTTCTTCTTGAGGTGGGTATTAGAGATGGAACCCTGGCCTTGAATATACTAGGTAAATGATCTTATCACTAAATAAAATTTTCAGAGATTAGCTCTGGGAATATGCCTCCACTTATTTGCCTAAAAAAAAAAAAAAAAAAAAAAAAAAAAAAGCCTGGAGAGGGTGGGCAAGGCTTACAAGGGAAGAATGGTGCTATACAGTCCCTGCAATAGCTATGAGGGCTGATCTATCTTGGCCTTCACTTATAGACATGAATACATAATGAAAAAGCACCAGTCTTTTTAAAGATCTATTTTAACTTATGTGTATGTGTGTTTGTGGGTGCCCAGAGGCCAGAAGAGCAGGAGTCATAGACAATTTTGAGTTGCCCAATATAAGTGCTGGGAACTAATTTATTCAACCAATGCTTTATACAAAGGGTCTAAGAAATGCTTATTGAATAAAAAAATGTAACTCTAACTGGGTTCTTATGGATAAGTCAATAAACTCCATCTCTTCTGTTCAGACTTTTGTATTTAGAACATAGGTCTTGTAGATGGTTATCAATAAAGTATATTTCCAAATTAATTTTCCAAATTTGCCTTTCTATAACCAAATTTCAATTATCTGTTGGCTAAAACAAAAAGATTGAAACCATCTTGGTAGTTATCATTATTCACAATTTCCATTGTCAAGATCCTGCAGTTAATTTTTTCCTTAATTCCCTGTATTCTTACTGGCTGTGAAAATTATCTTGCCATTATGTTAGTACTTATTATTTTGTATGTTAACTATAATTAGATTACTGTCATTCAGCTTCTCATTAGTCAAACTTTTCCAGTGAAAAGAGAGGCACAGAAGGTAATAATGATCATCGGTTTTGCATGGTATGCCTACAACCTGGATGCAGTGCCACTCATTTTCCAAGCAGCAATGGTTCCAGTATTACTCATGGGGCTTCAGTACAGTACAGTTCCAGGTAAAGATATTAGTAGTAAGTACGCTGGACATGGTGGCCCAACCCTGTAATCCCAGCAATTGGGAAGCCAGTAAGGCGAATTTCTGAGTTCAAGGCCAGCCTGGCCTACCTAGAGAGGTCCACGCTGGCCAGAGATACATAGGGAAACCCTGCTTCAAAATAATAGTAACAATAAAATAACTACTTATGAGTCTATCCGTCCACTTCATTCTTTACAACAGCTCTGTGAAACGAGTGTTACTTCCCAGAACTTCAGGGTCCATGGGCCACCGGGGTGTCAAGACAAACCTGACATCAGCCACCTCTCTTGCACTCAGACTTCCGGGAGGACCGCGGGGCGGGGCGGGGGAGGGGGGATTAAGTGCTGCTGCAGTGCTGCTGCTGCTTCTTCAAAGCAAGCCAATACTGTGCCTTCTCGCCAGCGCTACCTTCCGGCACCGCCCCTGAAGCGGCTTGCAGTCAGTCGCCCGCCAGGAAAAACAGCCTTGTCTGGGCGGAGCTTACACACTAAGCCGCTCCACTCCAAGCGTTGTTCCAGGGCACAGCCTATGAGTCACGTGACTGAGCCCGAGCGCATCTGAGATCCTCACCGCTGACCACTCTAGCCTAGTCTTCTTGTTGCTCCCAGCTTGACGTCATCACTGGGCGCTGCAGCACGGTGGTGGGCACGCGCAACCAAGAAGATGTCTCCGACGCCGGCGCTTTTCAGTTTGCCCGAGGCGCGGACGCGGTTTACGGTGAGCTGGGGGAGCTGAAGTCCGTGGTTCTAACCTGGCGCTATTCTTTCCCTTTCTCTCGCTGAAATTTTCCCAGGGATTGAAGGGTTTTCTGGCCTCTTCCGGGACTGACATTAAAGGAAAGGCGCACTGGGTACGCGTCTGTGGGTCCTCTGACCCTCCACTGGCCAGCCCCGAAACCCCTGGTCCTTACTGTCTTCTTCTTCGTCTTCTCTCTTTTTTTTTTTTTTTTTGGATTTCGGTTTTTTTCGAGACAGGGTTTCTCTGTACGTCCTGGCTGTCCTGGCACTCACTTTGTAGACCAAGCCGGCCTCGAACTCAGAAATCCGCCTGCCTCTGCCTCCCAGAGTGCTGGGATTACAGGCGTGCGCCACCACCTCCCGGCCCTTACGGTCTTCTTGCAGGCGAGCATGGAAAGCTCACCCACAGACTAGCTCAGTCAGCTTCAGCTCTTCTGTTAGCTGGGCGGAGCAGGTTTGTCTAGCAGGAGCCCTGAAGTCTGTTTCCCCCACCCTGCTTCCAATAGCTAATCTAGCAGCCAGTTTACCCCCCCTTTCGCCTTGCTCATTTCATCCAGAGGTGGATAAGGAACTCCTAATCGGGAAGAGGCAAACTGATCACCTTGGGAAGGGTTACCAACTGGAAAGAATTACTAGCTGCTGTTTCATTCTTGTCTGTTTGGAAAAGGGTTGTTGAGCATTCAGGATGGTGTTATGTGTCAGAATAACATTAAAAGTTAATTTTTTTTGTCTCTCGTGCATGAGCTAGAAACTAAGACACCTCTAACCCCTCAAAAAACAAAATTGAATTGACTGACTTTTCTCGTTTTTATGACTTTAAATCCATGGTCCTTTTTCTGTTGCCTATTACAGCAATATATGTGTGAAGAACACACTGTTACAAGCTATTGGGCCCATAATCACTATCATTTGTATTAAGATTACATGCATGTTTCCACTTAGGTATTTAAGTGTGTTTAGGTAGTTGTAATGATTCCAGAAGGAAAATTATGTGAGAGGACATTATATAGAGAGATTCTTCATAATCAGTAGATATATAAGAAAGGGAAATCTGTGATGCAGATGTCTAATTAGCTCTAATTGTAAGGCTAGTAACCGTAGAGTAATGTGGGGAGTGGGTCTTAAGGGAGCTACAACATTTCAAAACCAAACATGTAATTCAAGAACCAAATAAAGGTTTGGGGATTGGATTGTTATTTAGTTGAGGGTTTTGTTATGTAGCCCAGGCTACGCTGGAACTCAGAGAATTTAGGTTGACCTTAAATTGATGTTTCCCTAGTGCTGGTCGCAGGATGCCCCATCAAACTTAGTAAGATTTTAAAAAAAAAGCAGGAAACTTGGGTGGATATGAAGAAAGGAAAACCTGTGATGCAGATGTCTAATTAGCTCTTGCCAGGTTTCATGTGACAAGGATTAGGATCATTAAGTGGCATTAGAAATAAAAGTTAATAAAATTGACTGGCAGAAAATATTTCCCAGTTAAAAACATTTTTATATTTTAGTTAGACTTATAATTGATGAATGGTAAGTTTTCATAAACAGCAAAAGCTTTCTACTTAAATGTCATTTTTATTTTTGTAGAAATCTACCAGAGAAGCCTTGAATAACAAAAATATCAAGCCATTGTTGAATGCCTTCAGTCAGTTACCTGGCAGGTAAAGCGCACTGTCCATGAAAAAGGGACTTCATGAATGTTTGTGAACTATTTGTGAAATGAAGGTATTTTATGTTTTTAATAGTGAAAATGAAAAAAAATGTACCCTTGACCAAGCTTTCAGAGGTGTTCTGGAAGAAGAAATTGTAAGTATTTCCCCCCTTTATTTGTTAAAATTTGCTGGCCAGTTTATAAGTTCTGTTATTAAAATTTTCTTTATTATTAGAATGTATATTTAAACATGACGTTTTCTGAGCATGAGCATTCTGCCTTTTAGAAGCTGCACTGAGTCAGGATAGTCCTAATTTAGGCTCTTGATAGCTCAGGTACAGTTTAACGCTTTGATAATAAGAAAAGTTTTGACATTCAGTCTTAAAGAGCAAGAAGTAAAGACTGACTCAGGAAAATACCTCAGCGAGTCAAGGCACTTGCTACAGAGCTCCATGTCCTGACTTTGATCTCTAGAACCTAGATGTTAGAAGGAGAGGACTCCTACAAGTTGTCCTCTGACCTCCATGCACATACAGAACACACACAGGCATACAAAATACATTTCTAAAAATGTAGTTTTAAAAGTAGAGTCTTTGATATAGAAATGATGACACACTGTGTAAGTGGTCTAGTCCAAGGATGTTAAGCATAGAGCAAGGATTCCATGTCCTCATTTTCTTGTGGGATTTTCCTCAGCTATAAGCATACATAAATAACTAAGTCTTGTTTAACCCTGCTGAAAAAATTTAATTATGAAGAATCTAACTATTGCTTTTAGCAGGGATCCTGAATGAAAGAACAATTTTTAACATTTATTTTTGATTAAGCAGAAATTGGGTCCTGTGGTGGTAGATTCTCTTCTGATGGCCATAATAATAGTATCCCCACCCCCTGTGTTTTGTTTTTTGTTTTGTTTTTCAGATAATTCTGAGTCAGACCAATTGATCTTTTTTTCAGATTTAATCACTTCTCTGTTTTGAGGTGCTGAGAAAGTCACTTTTCTTAGGGTTACCTTTGTGCAGAAGGCCCTTGGCTAAGTCTGCAGTGTTAATATGGATTCAGTCCAGGCCCTGTTTTTGTCCTGCTGTTGACTTTTACCCACAGCCTTAGAACTTCTGTCCCCAATAAACTTATTACCTTAGTAATGCAGAAGTTAACGTTTCCCAAGTTGCATTTTGATTGACTCACTCTTTACTGCTTGATTTACTTCTGTAGTGTATATATTACTATTCATGGTTTTTCATCTTACAAAATAACTTTGTATAAGATGTTTTTATTCCTGTATGTATGACTGCTTAATTTCATTGAACTTATCTTTATTGTTAACAAATTTGTACAAATTCTTGCTTCTAAATAAAATTGTTTCTCTATTGGTAGATAAATCATTCAGCATGTGAGAACGTTTTAGCTATTATTTCTCTTGCTATTGGGGGAGTAACTGAAAGTAAGTATTTTTCTGTTTCTTTTAAAAGTTGTTTTATATCTTACCTGTTTCATTTAAGACTCTTGCCTTAGCCCTACCTCTGTCTGGTTTTGTTCATTCTTTATGTGTGATATTAAAGGCCAAACATAGGGCCTCATGCGTGCTATTCTACCACTGACCTACATTCACAGCCCCTGTTCATTGACTCCTACCTTTGCCAAGAATTTGTTCATACTTATTTCTCATCTCTGTTATGTCATATACATCTGCAATTTATATGTTTTTCAAGTGTTTTAATCATATACAAATACTTAGTGAGCATTTATTGTATGCATAGTCTAAGTTAGGATATGGATATTCAGTGTAAGAATCTAGTCGGTAATGGAGGACAGAAATGTGTGACTGTCTTACTGTGCTGTAAGTGCTATGGTTAAAGTGTGTTGAATATAATGAAGTGAAAGTGGCTGTCTAAATTAAAAATCTAAAGGAATCAGGAAGAATTTTAAAAAGGAAAATGAGTTGGAATCCATGACACATACCCAGCACTTGTAAGGCTGAATCAGGACAATCAGAAATTTGAGACAAAATAAGACAAAATAACAAAAAGAAGATCTGGCCTATAAATAGGAACATGAGGGATTAAGATTGCCAGAAATAGAGTAGGAAATATTATACAAAGGTCAAGTTCAGCATAGCTAGAAAATTGTATGATATGAGAATGGCAACAAGGAAACAAGATGTGGGATTAGTTTAAAGGCCAGTGCATCTCATACTGACAGACACCCTTAGAAGAGTAGGTACATTGCGGTAGACTGTTAGCAGAGATTAAAAAAACAGCAGTGGGATACTAGAAGATGACTCACTGGCTAAGATTAGTTGCTGCTCTTGTTAGAGGACCTATGTTCAGTTCCAGCATCTGTGACAGGTAGCTCATAACCTTTTAACTTCAGCTCCATAGGATGTGAAGTTCCTCTTTTGGCCTCTGCAGGCACCTGCACACATGGGTTGCACATACATATACTCAGGCACATACACATACATATATAATAAATCTTTTGTAAAAATTTATCAGTGCCAATATAAGATTGGTTTAAAAGACTTTAAACACAGAACATAGGCACATAGAGCCTATTTTCAGAAAGTGAAAATGAAAAGCAATTCATCAATATTTCTTAACCCTGTGATTAATTTAAGTAATATATGTGAAAATGACCTTTGAACCTGTTAAGTATCATTTGTATCACATTTTTTGTTTGTTTGTTTGTTTTTGGATTTGGGTTTTTCGAGACAGGGTTTCTCTGTATAGCCCTGGCTGTCCTGGAGCTCACTCTGTAAACCAGGCTGTCCTCGAACTCAGAAATCCGCCTGCCTCTGCCTTCCAGAGTACTGGGAGTACAGGCGTGCGCCACCACCGCCTGGCCACATATTCTTTTGATACTTTATTTACTAGAACACACAAGATAAAATGGTTTCCCAGTGTCAAAGTGGGCTGTTTGTAAATCTAACTTTCTAAATTTACTTATTAAACTTTTTTTGTTTTTTGTTTTTTTTTCGAGACAGGGTTTCTCTATGTAGCCCTGGCTATCCTGGAACTCACTCTGTAGACCAGACTGGCCTCGAACTCAGAAATCCTCCTGCCTCTGCCTCCCAAGTGCTGGGATTAAAGGTGTGCGCCGCCACCACCCAGCTACTTATTAAACTTTTACTTATTAAACTTTGTGTAAGCTGTTTATTAGTTCAGTTCATTCATTTATCCAGTATACTTAAATGAATGCCCCAAAAGTTTTCCTTGACCTGTTCCTCAGTTTATAGTGTGTGCTTAGTTCATTAATTTGCTATATTATTTACTTAAGATTGGTGATGGCTTTACTGGAAACTATGCCTAGAACTTTAGAAAAACAGGGACTTGTCTACTTAAGCTGCAAATAAACGCTTAAATACAATTTTCTGCAGGGGAAAGTCTTATTTTTGAAAGAGATTATTATTGCTACGTTATATTTTGTGTTTCCAGTTTGTCCATAAATTTGTTTAATTCAGCTTGACACATACTTATTGAACTTCTATTCAATGGCTGAAACATTCTTTACTAACATTGATTTTAGAGGCATATAGTAACTTTCACTTTATCGTCACTTTGTGATATAGCCTGTACATGGATTCTCTTTCTTGGGCTGGAAGGCAGTGTCACTAGCTCTTCATTGATTTATACCCCATTTGCAGGTGTTTGTACTGCGTCCACACCATTTGTGCTATTGGGAGATGTCTTGGACTGCCTGCCTTTGGATCAATGTGACACAATATTCACTTTTGTTGAAAAAAATGTTGCTACTTGGAAGTCAGTAAGTGCCTTGGTTTCCTTTCCTGATAATACTAGCTCTATAGAGATAGAATTCAGAAGATAGTTTTATTTGTAGTTTATTTGCAAATGATTCTAATATTGGTGATTGCCAAAACATTTGTCCCTGTGAAAGAATTATATACTATATAATAATACGAATCAGATGTAGAGAAAATTTTGAGGTACAAAACTTAATAAATAATTTGAAAGTCCATACTTTGAAGCAGGCATAGTATTATAAAGTTATGAGGTATAGGTAGGAAAGCTGTGTCCAAGCTAGCCTAGTCTACACAGGGAGAACCTGTCTCACAAAGAAGGCTGGGGATGGCTTAGCAATTTAGAGTACTTGTTACTCCGTTAGAGAACCTAGGTTTAATTCCCAGCACTCACACATGGTGACTTACTGTCATCCATAATGGTTCAGGGTGATCTGATGCTCTCTTGTAGCCTTTTTGCAGACACCATACATACATGTAGTACATACACATATATGCAGGAAAAACACTCATAAACAAATGTAAAACAAATTTTTAAAGATAAAGCAAACACATACACACACACACACTTCTCGATGTTTACAATGCTGTACTGTTATACATAGTCAAATGAAAATGCTTTGAAGTAAGTAAAAGTAGTGAAATAGACTCTTATACATTAGTGCTCTTTAGTAATTTAATTCCTATTTATTTATTGAAGGGAGTGGGCAACTTCCAAAGTATAGTAATAATTTTGGTCTTAATTTCAGAATACATTCTATTCTGCTGGCAAAAATTACCTACTGCGTATGTGCAATGGTAAGTAATTCAGTATTAAATTATTGCTTTTAAAACTGTAAATGTGACCAGAAGAATAGGTGGCTTATTATTTAACAATGAAGATGTCTTAAAAGTGGATTAGGATCTTTGTTTTTTAAGTTAATAGTCCTAGTTATTAAAACTCATCATTCACTTCCATTGATTTTTGTCCACAGAACTTTCTAACTTATAGTACTTTCTTTGACAATGACTGCTAGTTCCATTTTGAGAATCCTTGCTTTAGAAAAATCCTCGACAAATGGTTAAAAATTCATTATTTTTAGTTATAAATTAAAATTATAAAAATTTATACAATTATAAAAAACATAAAATAATCTCATCTGTGTTATCATTTCTGAACATTGTTAGATCTCCTCAGAAGATTGTCTAAATCTCAGAATACAGTTTTCTGTGGAAGAATTCAGCTCTTTTTGGCCAGGCTTTTTCCTCTATCTGAGAAATCAGGTAAGTTTCTATACATTATATTCTTTTTAAGGAAATCTCTCCCAGTTTTTATTGGAGTAAAATCTGTCATAATAAGAAAGCTTAAAATATTGAAAGCATAAAAAAATTGCTTTATTTTTCATGTAAATTCACCTGTTCTACCTATGATAGAATCTGTTTTTTCCTTTTATAAAGTTTTATTTTTCCTTTTTTAAATTTTTTATTCATTTATTTATTTTAATTTATTTACATTTCAAATGTTATCCCCTTAACCTGGTCACCCCCCTCTTGGAAACCCCCATCCCATCCTCCCTCCCCCTACTTCTATGAGGGTGTTCCTCCACCCACCCATCCACCCACTCCCGCCTTTCCTCCCTCGATTCCCCTACTCTGGGGCATCTGATATAATCTTAAATTCAAAGTTTATTAACAATGTGCTACTAAATCATAGTAATATATGTAGGTATGAACTATTCTGTCCATATTTAATTTTATAATATAAGCCTATTCTGTCTCCATTTTCTGTTATAGTAATTGCTGTTTAGTCATATTCCTTTAATTTTAGAATTTTTAAACAAAAAAATTGGTTTTTTATACATATGAGTATATACTGCATGTGTGTATGCATGCAATGCATATGTTGCCTGTGGAGCTGGCATTACAGATAGTTGTAAGCCACCTATGTAGTGGCTTTGTCCTTTGTAAGAGCAGCTGCCTGATTTCTCTCTCTAGCCCCTAGTTCATAATGTTTTATTATGAAATGTAATTCATTGCAAAGTATGTAACATAAATGTAATGATGAAGCAAATACTTGTAGAGCTATTGCTTGGCTCCAAAACTGGAGCTTTCCCTGTCTTTTATCTATTCAGATGTATTAGATTTTAGTATCTCTTTGATTTTGTTTTTCCCTGCCTTTAATATATTATTGTGATGATTGTATTAAAACATGATGTGCATACAATGGTGCATGCCTATAGTAATCTTATAGAATATGTTAATGGTCGATTTGTGTTCTTTTTGTCATGCTAGGTCTTAGTTAGGATTTCTAATGTTGCAATAAACACCATCATCAACAGTAACTTTGGGAGGGAAGGATTTATTTCAGCTTAAAACTCCATCACACTCCATCACTAAAAGAATTTAGGGCAAGAACTCAAGGCAGAAACATAAAGGCAGGAAATGACACAAACTATAGAGGAGTGCTGTTTACTGGCTTGCTGCTCCTTATGACTTGCTCATTTTGCCCTTTTTTCCCCTTGAGACAAGATCTCACTGTATAGTTCTGTCTGTCCTGGAACTCACTATGTAGACCAGGCTGGCCTTGAACTCACTGCTTCTGCCTCCTGAGTGCTAGTATTAAAAGCATGCACCACTACTATACCTAGCTCATCAGTTTACTTTCTTATATACTCTGATACTAGAGCAGCACAGCCAGCACAGCCCACAGTGCCACTCCCTGTCCCCCATTAACCACTAATTAAAAAGATGTCATATACTACAGGCCAATCTTTTTGTTTTGCTTTGTTTTGTTTGTTTTGGATTGTTGTTTTTTTGAGACAGGGTTTCTCTGTATAGCCCTGGCTGTCCTGGAACTCACTCTGTAGACTAGGCTGGCCTTGAAATCAGAAATTTGCCTGCCTCTGCCTCCTAGAGTGCTGGGATTACAGACATGTGCCATCACTGCCCAGCACTACAGGCCAGTCTTTTTTCTGTTTTGGTTTTGTTTTTTTGTTTTTTGTTTTTTGTTTTGTTTTGGGTTTTTGGATTTTTTTTTTTTTTTTCCGAGACAGGGTTTCTCTGTGTAGCCCTGGCTGTCCTGGAACTTAATCTATAGAGTTCCAGGCTGGCCTCGAACTCAGAAATCTACCTGCCTCTGCCTCCCAGAGTGCTGGGATTACAGGCGTGTGCCACCACCGCCCAGCCAGGCCAATCTTATAGAGGCATTTTCTCAATTGTGGTTCCCTCTTCTCAGATGGCTTTATATCAAACTAACACACCAAACACAACAGACAGAATTGTTGTCATACATGACATCTTTTTCATGAAATCTTAATTTCTCTTTAATCCTTGTTTGAATTCAGTGGCTTTAAAATGCTTGGTTGGTACTACATTTCATCTCATTTATAATAATCTTAATATTTTAGTCTCTCATTCTTTGTTATTTTTAAACTTTTTATAACTGTGTGTGTGTGTGTGTGTGTGTGTACATGTATATATACACAGATCAAAGGACAATCTATGGGGGTCAGTGCCCTCCTACCATGTGGGTTCTGGGAATTGAACTCGTGTTAAAAAGCTTAGCCATTTTATGGCCCTCATTTTGTGTTCTGGAGACGAATTAGATGTCTAACTTTTGAAGATAATTTTTTCACTTCTTTTAAGATGTTCTTGATTTTACTATGATGTGTGTATGTGTGAATTGCTTTTTACCTAATATTCTTTGGATTTGTTGACATTTTAAATTTGGATTCATGTCTTTTACCACTTTCTAAAAATTGTGATTATATCTTTACATTTTATAAATGCCTTTCTTTTTCTATTTTTGCATCTCCAATTATATATCATTTATTCTTTGACTGTATCCGTAATACAACCAACTTTATGCTTATCCCTGACTAGCTTACAAAATAAATGAGATTCATACTATGGTTATTTTATTTGGGTTTGACAATTACTGAGGGGGTGTGGGGGAAATAATCCCCAATCTTCTCTTCTAACTGCTGACCTTGCAATCTCCCCAGTGGTATATCCCATACTTGCTGTTTCTTTTGGCTACATGCTTATGGTCCATCTCCCCTAATAGAGGCATCCTCCTCTCCTTTTGTTCTTCCTCCTTTTCTTCCTGGCCTCTCCTCACTCCCCAGTCTTCTCCACCCCCAACCAGGTAACTCAAAACCCACCTACCTCTAATCCCTCTAGTAATTGACTGTAGCCAGTTTTATGTAGCCAGTTGTTTTAAATCAAGGAACAAGATTTGCAAAAGCTTGTAAACAAGAGAATTCACTTGCAGTCCTAGTCCTTGGATACAGAATTTACCATTACAATACATAGCAACAGACCAAACCTCAACAAGTATCTTGACTTTTATTCTACCTACTTGCCTTTTATTATTACCTGCTGAATATCAATCTGTCTCTTTTTATTACACTCTGAATAATTTGATGTGGATCTCATTTCTGGAAGGTCTTTTCACTTTTTAGCTTTTTACTCCCTGTTTATATTTTGAACTTTGCTTTCTAGATTTAAAATATGGTGAGCATTTCTTGTCTACAGCTGATCATTTCAGTGTGTTATATTTTTGTGATATCTTTTTTGGTTTTTGGTTTTAACTTAGAATGTCTTGTTTTTCTGATAACTGATATTTTTTGAGAAAAATAGTTTTGAGTCCCAGGATGGATACTTTTCTTGAGAGAGGGTTTTCATTGCTTGTTTATGGTGCCTCTAAGCTCAGGGCTTTCATCATCCAGAAAATTTGGCACCAGGCTACAATTTTTCGCTGTTGTTTAAATATGTAGATTTGAAGATGGCTTGATAAGAGATTTCTCCATTTATTAGATTTTTCTCCTTTTTTGGCCCCAAAAGCTACTAATAGAACAACTGAATTTCACAACTAATCTCTGTGACAGGAATTATAAAGGTAGTATAGATATCTGAACACCACTATGTAATATCACTAGTGACTAACTCTAATACAGTTATTAACACTAAGAAATCCCTTGCTACAGTACTTGTTGCCAACTGGAGCCATTAGAATTTCATCAGCTTGATCACTTTCCCTTTTCTATTCCAGGATCCACGTTACATTTCATCTTCGTATTACCTAGTCTCTCCAGTCACAGTCCCTTAGTCTTTCTTTTGTGACTTGACACATAGGAATTAAAGTTAGGCTTTGAAGAACTCAGAGGGAACTGATGTACCTTCTCAAAGCATCACTTTGAAGCTGATGTTGGCATGTCTTGTTCTGGCAGTGCTGTTATCACTCATTGCTTAGTTAAGATGGTATTTTTCCCTTTGTGATCTGGAATGCTTATGAGGAGAGATGATATTTTGAGATAATACACAGATACTTCTTTTTAAGCTTTGTTTGCTAATATCTATCATTGGATTTTTTAAATTTTATTTATTTAGTTAGTTAGTTATTTTGGTTTTTTGGTTTTTTGAGACAGGGTTTCTTTGTATAGTCCTGGCTGTCCTGGAACTCACTCTATAGACCAGGCTGGACTCGAACTCAGAAATCTGCCTGCCTCTGCCTCCCAAGTGCTGGGATTAATGGCATGCACCACCACTACCCAGCCCATCAATGGATCTTGCCTGATGTGAATATTACTAGGGCATCATGGCAATTTTCTCACTTTTTCTATGGTTATTAACAGAGATCCTTCCATAAGGGAAAGCTGTCTTCTCGCTGGCATGTTAGTTTAGTTACCTCTTTCCAAATGAACTGTGGGTATTTTATTCCATGGATTATAATGTCATATTGGCCAGACCTCCCCAGCAACAGTTTTCAGCCCCCATACCCTAGTAATGAAATGTCCCTAGAAATGGAATGAGATAAAGGTCACCTACCCTGGAATCCCCTAATGTATTTTAAATCAGGCCTGCTAGCTCATTTGGTTGTCTCTCTATCTTGTTAATGGAAGACATCAACATGCTAGACTTCAGCAGAATAAAACACTGTTTGAGTTTACATACTATTTGAGTCCAGGATGTCATTCTTCAGCAAATCACAGTGTTTGTGTTTCTGCCACTCAGAGCTCTTTCAGATTTTCTTAGTATAGATTATCCAGGCTCATCTCTTTCTTCCTTTCCCAGCCTTGGAGTCACCCATTTTTCCAAAGAACCTTTTATTTCAGAATGGTAGTTAAAGCCAAGATCTGGACCCTAAATAAAAGCCAGGATCTGAACCTAAGATACACTTATTGTTTCTAGACACTCTCAGCAGGCAGAACAAGGAAAGCTAAATAATTTGGTCATCTTTATAATATTTTAGTTCATTATATTCTCTCAAACTGAAATAAATGCTTTAGCAAAATTCTAAATACTATATATTCTATAGATTTTGTTTTGAGTTTTGTGAATAAAAAGGACTAACTCAGCCTGGTATAAGTAGCACATGCCTATTTCTAGCGCTCAAGAAACTCAGAGGCAGAAAACTGACAGTACATTTGCATGAAAATCTCTTTTCCATAGGTCTTAATTTGCAGAGTCAGTTTAACCTGGAAAACGTCACTGTTTTTAATACAAATGAGCAGGAGAGCACCCTGGGTCAGAAGGTAAGGCTAATAAACCTTCTTACAGAGCTTACTTAGAAGTTTTAGTTAATTGATATAAAAAAGGTCTTTAAATCACCAAAGATTTAAAGACCTTTAACTTCATTTAAAAAATTTTATGCTGGGCAGTGGTGGCACACACCTTTAGTCCCAGCACTTGGGAGGCAGAGGCAGGCAGATTTCTGAGTTCGAGGTCAGCCTGGTCTACAGAGTGAGTTCCAGGACAGCCAGGGCTGTCAGAGAAACCCTGTCTCAAAAAAATAAATAAATAAATAAATAAAAATAAAAACAAAAACAAAATTATTAGTTTGTGTGTACATATGTACGTGGGTAGGGGACACATGGATATCAGAAGACAACTCTGTGAAATTGGTCCTACCCTTCTTCCTCTATATGACTCTCAAGGATTAGATTTGGGTAACTAGGCTTGCACAACAGATGAATTTACCTGCTGAGAGATCTTGTTTGGCCCTTCATTTTTAATATATTAAAGTAATATGCATTATGTGTAAAAATTTCAAACAGTATTTAGAGTACAAAGGATATTACTGTAATTAAAATTAGATTATGTTGTTATTGAGTAGCTTGTCCTCTGTTAAAGTGGATGTTAGAGACATGCTCAGAGCCAGGCAGTGGTGGTGCACGCCTTTAATCCCAGCATTTGGGAGGCAGAGGCAGGTGGATTTCTGAGTTCGAGGCCAGCCTGTCTACAGACTGAGATCCAGGACAGCCAGGGCTACACAGAGCAAACCCTGTCTCGAAAAACCAAAATAAATGAATGAATGAATGAATGAATGAATGAATGAATGAATAAATAAATAAATAAATAAGAGAGAGAGAGAGAGAGAGAGAGAGAGAGAGAGAGAGAGAGGGAGGGAGGGAGAAGTGCTCAGTTCTTTCATGGTCATAACCATAAGGTAATTACAGAAGGAAAGTGGTTTCTACTTTGAACGTTATTTATGGTTTTTACATGTTTTCTGTAAGTGCGTATTATTTCTATAACAGCTCCTAATATTCTCCATCTAATCTTATAAGACTTTTTTTGAGTACTTGTACAAGGTAATGTTATTTTTCCCAAATAAGATGATATACTATATAAAGTTCTTAAGTTCATTTTCTTTTTTAAACTGATATGTTTCAGTTTAATTACAGATTAGATTCCAGAATGGATGTACCATAATTTCTCATCAGCAGACATTTAAATCATCTGTTTTGTTTTGTTTTTTAATTTTAAGCCAGAGTCTCACATAACCCAAGCTGCTCTCGAACTCACTGTATAGTTGGAGATGACCTTGTGCTCTTGATCCTCCTGCCTTCATCTCCCAATGCTGGCTTGTGTTACCCTGCCCAGCTCAAATAGTACGTAGTAGTAAGAAATTGTTAACATTACAGTGAATTGTGTGTATGATTACTAACCCATACATGTATCTCCTTAAGATAAATGAAATTGCTTAGTCAAAGTATACATGCATTTCAGATTTTGTTATTACTTCTCAGAAAAAGTACATCCATATGTATTACTGCCAGTGACAAGGGAAGACTACCTGTGCATTTTTCTGTGGCATTAACACCCACATTAGCTTCTATCCTTTAGAAGTAGGTAGTGGTAGTAATAGTAGTAGTATACTATTTATTTCAGTGATGAAAAAAATATTTGGAAAATAAGGTACATCTTGTGCCTTTATATACCTGGCCATGTGTCTTAGTCAGGGTTTCTATTCCTGCACAAACATCATGACCAAGAAGCAAGTTGGGGAGGAAAGGGTTTATTCAGCTTACACTTTCTACATTGTTGTTGATCACCAAAGGAAGTCAGAACTGGAACTCAAGCAGGTCAGGAAGCAGGAGCTGATGCAGAGGCCATGGAGGGATGTTACTTACTGGCTTGCTCAGCTTGCTTTCTCATAGAATCCAAGACTACCAGCCCAGGGATAGCACCACCCACAATGGGCCCTCCCCCCTTGATCACTAATTGAGAAAATGCCTTACAGCTGCATCTCATGGAGGCATTTCCTCAACTGAAGCTTCTTTCTCTGTGATAACTCCAGCCTGTATCAAGTTGACATGCAAAACCAGCCAGTACTCCATGTTATATTATTATCATACTACTCTTGGTTTCCTGTCACCCCCAAACCAAAATACCCGTTGCCTTAAAGACTATAGGTCTGAACAATTACTGTAACTAGGCTTCAATAATAATAATAATAATAATAATAATAATAATAATAACAACAACTAGGCTTCAATAATAATAATAAATAATAACAACAACAACTGGGTAGCAATATAGAAATTATTTAATCTATATAACATTGTGATCTTTTGCTTAATGACCACTTCATAACAGAATGGGTTTTGTTTTGTTTTATTCAGCATACTGAGGATAGAGAGGAAGGGATGGATGTAGAAGAAGGTGAAATGGGAGATGATGAAGCCCCAACAACTTGGTAAGTTTTTAGAGCTTAAGATTTCCTGATTTACAAAGGTAACCCTTTAATGAGATATCAAATACTGGAATGAAGATACAGACAAGGAAGGGAAAAGTTGTGCTTATAGGATTTTCTTATATATACCCTTCATGTGTGTTAAATAAAATAATAAATCCTGAATCACTAGTAGGCTGTAACAGTTGTCTTCTAAATTATGTACAAATACTTAACTGTTTGAGCAGCCCATCTTACACATACCCTAACCATGGCAACCTTAGCCCCTCTCTTCTCCCTTCCATTAGACTATGGTCCTGGTACTCGTGATAAGTGTACTGACTTAATGACATGCAAAGAATTAGAAACCTCCCTTTCTCTTTTTCGAGACAGGGTTTCTCTGTATAACCCTGGCTGTCCTGGAACTCACTCTGTAGACCAGGCTGGCCTCAAACTCAGAAATCCCCCTGCCTCTGCCTCCCAGAATGCTGGTATTACAGGGTTACGCCACCACTGCCCGGCTCCTTTCTCTTTTCTTATCACTCTTTTCTTACTCTGAATTCTGAGCCTTTGTTGCAGGTAATCTCTTCATAGTGCTGGTTTAGAAGCAGTGATGAGAAGGGGGACCAGGAAACCAAAGTCTTCCTGGGATGTCAGAATAGTACTCTTCCGTGTCTGAAACAATAGGCAATACTGTCATTGTAAATGAAAGAATTTTTGTAATTGCTGCCCAGAAATCAAAAAGGGGGAGGTATTTCTAATATCCCAGATTTCAAATTTGATCATATATTCACATAAGAAACATTTAGGGAACTGGAGAGATGACTCAGCAGGTAAGAGCACCAAATGTTCTTCCAAAGGTCATGAGTTCAAATCCCAGCACGCACATGGTGGCTTACAAAAAAAGAGATCTGACACCCTCTTCTGATGTCTGAAGACAGTGTACTTACATAAAATAAACAAATAAATCTTTAAAAAAAAAGAAAAAGAAACATTTGTAAGTGATGTATTCCCCGATTTAACTCTAGTGCTTTCTTGCTAGTCATATGACCTTAAACAAGTGGTTTCCTACAACTGAGTTGTGGTTCCTTTAAAATGTATCAGTATCACCTTCTCACTCTGGTTGTTAAAAGGATTCAGAAAGATGATTAAAAAGTTGTCTACTAAGGCACTTGGTACTTTTCATTGTAGTTGCTGGTGAAACATACAGTGGAAAACATAAAGCACACAGAAAACTATCTCTTCATTTTCTAGTCATTTTCTAACCATTATTCATTATTCTAGTTGTGGTTACTCTCTTTATAGAGACCGATTTGTTTATATCATGGATAAAATGAACCATTAGAGTCTGTCTGTGCAACACTGGGCAAAAGTATTAGGCACTAAGACAATGAGTTATCTGAAGTGTTAATAGAATCTCAGAATACTCTGCTAGCTAGTTACTGCTTAGGTCTATTGTTATGAGACCATAAACTAATCCAAAGGGCTGGCAAAGATGGCCCATGAGTAAAGGTGCCTACTACCAACTCTGACAACCTGACTTTGATCCTCAGGACACACATGGTGGAGAGAACTAACTTCTACAAGTTGTCCAAGGACCCCTCTGTTCATCATATGGCACACACATGTACCATAATATCTATGTACACCTGTACATACACACTAAACAAATAAATATATAAATAGAAAACTAAATAAACTCAACTACAGGAATACTGTTTAAATAGGATCAAGCACTTGGCTATCTTTGTCTGTTGTAAATAATTTTATGAATAGAGGAAGAAAGTGTAAGGAGAATTATAATTCTTCACAAGTAACTGAGTTACCAGTTAGTCTTAAGTGAATTTAGCTGTTGGATAGTTCAGAGTACTTGTTCTTAAAGAGAACCCAGGTTTGGTTCCCAGCACCCACATGGTGGCTTACAACTTTATAATACTCCGGTTCTAAGGGAAGCCGATGCCCTTTTCTGACCTCATAGTACATATACATATATACATGCAAAACTGTCATACTATTAAAATTAATAAACCTAAAATAAAAGAACTGAATTTATGGCTGGACTTGGTGCACATACCTTTAATCCCAGCCTTTGGGAGCTAAAGCAAGTTGATCTTTATGAGTTTAAGGCCAGCTTGGTCTACATTGCAAGTATCAGGTCAGCCGCTAAACAGATCCTGCCTCAAAAATAAACATAATGACCACCACCACAACATAAACTGGATTACAAAGCATAATATGTTATAAATATATAATATGGAGTCTAGTTTAGATTTGAATCAAATAATAAACATTTTGTTTGCTTTTCTTTTTGTGTTTTTTTCCCTGGAACTCTTAGCTACAAACATGTGTGAGCCACCATGTGGTTGCTGGGAATTGAACCCAGGTCCTCTGGAAAAGCAGCCCATGCTTTTAACATCTGAGCTACCTCTACAGCCCCTAAGTAAACATTTTTGTCTTAAAATTCATGTATAAGATTCTATAAAATTTTTCGTTGGACCAGGAATGTTAATGTAAACCTGTGATCACAGAACCTGAGAGGATTAGGCTAGAGGACTCCCTTGAATTTAAGGGCACCTTGGGTAATGCAGTAAAACAATATCTCAAAATAATGACACCAAAAATGTTGAACATTTTTTTTGAAAAACCGTTTTTGAAACATTTCAGTTTAAGATTCTATTGTTTTGTTTTTCATGTTATGATGGATATTCCTTTGTTGACCATACTGTTCTTAAAATTCTAAGCTCAAGAGACTTTCCTGCCTCATACCCAAATGTCTGAATTTGACTGCATTTTACTTCAGACATTCTATTTTAGATAGTAATTCTTACCTCTTAACTAGTTATTGCTTACAAATGTAATAAGTTGGGCCTACTGGTAAAGGCCCATAATTCTAGCTCCTGGAGAGGCTGAGATAGGAAGAGCCAAGATTCAGAGTATGCCAGATCCTATTTAAACAACTACCCTTTAGATGAGTTTATGTACTTTTACATTTGTAAATTTATTTGTTTAGTGTGTATGTACATGCATGTGCCAGAACACAAAAGCAAAGAACTGATTTGTGGAAGTCAGTTCTCTTTTTCCATTATGTGAGTGGAAAGATAGCAAAAACCTGTCTTTAAAAAAAAAAGCGGGGGGGGGGGGGGGTGTGGAGCATGCCTTTCATCCCAGCAAAGGAAGGCAAGGCAGGTGGATCTCTATGAGTTCAAGACCCCAGGATTATAAAGAGAAACTCTGTCTCAAAAAACAAAACAAAACAGAACAAAAAAACAAATGAGGCAAAGGATGCAGCTCAGTAGTTGAGTACTTGCCTATCATGCATGAAATCCTGGCCTCAGTCCTCTGTTCCATAACGTTGTGTGCATGAGTGCATGCATGGGTGCATGCATGCGTTACATACCTTGTGTGGGTGAATAGGAAATCTTTAAGTTTTTAAAGAAATAGTACATGAGACAGTAAATTGGTATTCAGCGTGTAGACTCTTTCAAGGTTTTGAAGAGCTGGAGGTATAGCTCAGTGAAGCTCTTACCTGGCAAACACAAACCCTAAATTCAATCCTCAACACCAAAAAAAAAACCAATTCATTTAGCCATGAAAGGATATATCCAGCAAAGGGGAATAACCATCAAGTGGGAGAGATTTTAGTGTCTCAGCTATAAAAGTATGTTGATACTGCGTGAAAATTTACTCTAGAAAGGGGGCATATTTCAGTGGCAAAGTATTTGCTGAGTTTGATCCCCACATCACCACAGGAAATAGATGAAACTGATTCTGTAAAGCACCTCACCACCAAGCCAGTTAAAGAAGGTTGGAAATAAGGAGAAAAAATTGTGGCGACCTAAGTTTGAACCCTCAGAACCCAAGTAGAACCAGGCATTGTAGCATGCATCTGTACTTCCAGAGCTCCTACAAGAGAATAACTGGAAGTTCACAGACCAGCTAACCTTGTGTACACTGCAGCAAATAACAGAGACTCTGCTTTGAAGAAAGTGGAAAGCAAAGACCTACACCCAACATGTTGTCTTCCAGTGTCCACACATGTAGCTGCACTCACACAAGGACAACATACATCATAAACACATATACACATGCACACACAAAAATAGCTAAAAACAAAAGATCCTTTTTAAAAAAGGATTTGTTTTTATTTATATGTATGTGTGTCTCTCTGTAGATATGAGTGCAGGTGCCTCTGGAGGCTAGAGAGGCATCCAGTCCCCTACAACTGAAGTTGCATGCAGTTTTTAGCTGCCTTGTGTGCCTAATGTAGCTGCCTAGCTGAGCTCCAGTCCTCTACAAGACACTAAGGGCTGTTAACCGCTGAACCATCTCTCCACCCTTTAAATAAACAAAATATTATTATTGGTGTCAAACATTAAATTATATTTAGATCTTCTAGTTACTGAGACAAAGATGAGCATATAAATGGGTGAATGATTTTCTCTGCCAGAGATCGATCTATCTTGCTTGCTTGCTTGCTTGCTTGCTTGCTTTGCTTTGCTTTGCTTTGTTTTATTTTTCTTTTCTTTAGGAAGAATCCCCTTGTCTTACATAGTATCATAGCCCAATCAGAAGTTGAATCAATAATCATAATGGAGAAAAGGCCTGCTTTTGTGATGCTAGCTTGATTTGTTCCTTACATATTTGTCTTGTACTAGCATTTCCTAGAGTAGTGGGTAGATCAGCATTATATATTTTACATTGGTTTAAGTTTAGAAAGAGGCATTCCAGGATAGTATTTACTCATGGGTAGCCTAGGAACTCATTTTTTCTGACTTTGTTTTTCAGCATATGTTTGTCCTTTTCCCTGTAGTGCAATAAAACATGGCCCACACAGTGTACATATGACTTCTTCCAACTAATTTCACAACCCTTCAGACTGTTTCTAAAAGTTTATGTCATTATTTGTTTTAAAGAAATATATACTTTTTAGGGGATAGAAACCTTTTAAGAGCTTCTGAAAAAGTATTGTGGCCCGGGGGAAAACATTTATATGTCTGTCAAATAATTTAAGTGATTTAATACAATATTTATTTTATAGTTCTATTCCAATTGATTACAACCTGTATAGAAAATTCTGGTCACTTCAGGATTACTTCAGGAACCCAGTACAGTGCTATGAGAAGATTTCTTGGAAAACTTTTCTCAAGGTGAGTCACAGATCTCTGAAGCTGATACTTCTCAGACAATGGCATAGGTAGACTTTATCTTGTTCAAATACTTTTCATTATAGAACTCTCCCTCTGATGGTTTTATACCTATTATATAATATACAGAAACTAAATTGTGAATTAATTCTTAGCCACTGATTTTTGTAGTAAAGTTTTTAAGTGGCTTTAGGTTTAAAAGTTAGTAGTTAAAGCCTCGAGGGTTTATTTTTCATAGTAATTGCTGTCAACATAAAGTGATGATTGTTTTTCAGGATGTCTTCTCTATTTAAAGTATTTTTGAAGAGCACACACCAAGATTTATTGAGAGGTATGGAGCAGAGCTCACAGAAGGGAGAGAGCTTGATAGAAGTTGCCATGCCCAACTGTTGTTTTAGTCTAGTTGTCCTATTAAAACAGAGTTCATAAAACTATAGCCCCAAACCTATTCAGTCTGCTTTGTAAAGAGGTTTGTTGGACTACAGCCATGAAGGTTTGTTTATCTGTGGTTTTCTACAGTGTGGTGACAGGTTGAACATTTGGAACTGACATCATACAATGCCACAAAGCCCAGAAACTCTGCACCTTTACAAAACATTTGCCAACCCTGACTTAGAACCCCATATATGTCTTGTAGACATGGAAGACTGTGATTTACATAAAAAACATAGATAGTTTTTAAAGCAACGTAAGTGTTATGTGTTAATTTATCTTAGAGGAATTGCACCTGCCAAATTGAGATTAAAATAGTGAGATAAGGGAGTTTCTTAGTTGAATTGCCATCTTACTGATTTGTTCATCTTAGCACATAAAATAGCTTTGAGCCGGGCAGTGGTGGCGCACGCCTGTAATCCCAGCACTCTGGGAGGCAGAGGCAGGTAGATTTCTGAGTTCAAGGCCAGTCTGGTCTACAGAGTGAGTTCCAAGATAGCCAGGGCTAGACAGAGAAAACCTGTCTTGAAAAAAACAAACCTAAAATAGCTTTGAGGTTTCCATAGCTGGTTAAACAATTGATTTTACTGCTAAGTTTTTTAAAGTTCTTTAACATGAATTTTAGCATTTTAACCCCATTCCTTTTTATCACCACCACTCCAAAACCTTCCTTCCCAGCAAGTTCTCTTCCTTCTTTCATGTCTTCTTTCTGCATCTCATCCAACTAAGTTTAATTAGATTTGCTTGCAGCTTGCATGCATGTGGGAAGAGTTACTTACTGGAGTGTAGCAGTGAATTATTGGCAATACCCTGAAGAAAGTGATCTGCTCTCCCCAACAACCATTAGCTGCCAGCAGACTGCAGGGAGAAGGGGGCTTAAGGGTTCTTCCCCAATCCATGATCAAGTACTGAAGGCCCAATCTTGTACAGTTCCTGTGCAGGTAACCACAGCTGCAATGAGGCTTTGAGTACAATAGCTGTATCCTATCCAGAAGGCAGCTTTTTGCTGCATTTCTCACCTAGTCCTCTAACCTTCACATCTTTCAGCTCCTTCTTCTTTCACGTTCTCTGCACTCAGTACTGATGACATATATGTTCTCCTTAGGACTTGAGCTCTCCACTGTCACTCAAACATTTCGGCCACTTCCATCTGCTGTTGCAGTAGGAGGATTCTCTGATGAAATCCAAGACCAGCATTAGTTTGTTCATATAAACAGGGTCTTTAGAGTGCAATGACATCATAACCACCTAGCAAAACAATTCACTGGTAAATTTTTATAAACAATCAGCTCTTCATATCAGTAGTTTCTAGGACATCAGTCATCCATAGATTGAAAATATTTGGAAAATTTGTGCTTATACTGACTACATGCAAACTGATTTCTTATAAAAAGTATCTTCATAGCATTTACATTGTATTAGATACTACTTGTATGAGATGATATAGTGAATTATATAGGAGGGTATGATAGATACTATGCCATAAATGAGACATTTCTGTAGCTTAAGTTTTTTTTATCCCAGTGACAAGAATTGAGCAGATACCCAAGGGAGATGATTTTGCTATCAAAACATATCTTTTTCTGTTTGCTGCAAAAGTCTTATAGTTCTTGAGGAATAGTGTTTATTCCTGCTTTTAAATATTATAAAATCTCATTCAGAAGTGCTTCCCTCCCCCGTGTTGCTGTTAGAATTTTTTATGCCTTTTTGAAAATATGCCTTACATTATACATATTAATGGGGAGTAAATTCTAAAGTATTTGGTACAGAAAATCACTGAATGAATTTTTCATAACAATGTCAAAGGAAATTCCTTTTTCTTCTTTGCAGTATTCTGAAGAAGTTTTAGCTGTTTTTAAAAGTTATAAATTAGATGATACTCAAGCCTCCAGGAAAAAGATGGAAGAATTGAAAACCGGAGGAGAACATGTATACTTTGCAAAGTTTTTAACAAGTGAGAAGGTATGAGGCTTCTTTTCACTAAGTATGAGGCATTTTGTCCTAAACGTGCAGAATCTGTTCATGTTCAGTAAAATTGCTTTTTACTTTTGGTTATAACCAAGATTGGTTTTAGTTTGAGATTCCCGTTTCTTACTTGGACAAGACTAAGTAACAAAGTTTTTCTTCATTATGTTACTTTAGAAGACTTACTTTAGAACTAATGTACCTAATTACTTTGAAGTGTATATATTTTAAATTTTAAGTTAGGATTTAATTTGTGTTTATAAAAATATTTTGCAATTCATTTATTATATAGTGAAAAATAAGGGGCTTTAAAATTTCCTGTTGATTTTCTATGCATTTCAGTGAGTTTTGTTCGAAGTGGAACATTGAATTTATGTTTTGACTTGCTCCTTTTGCTGAAAACATAGGAATGACAAGTATAAAGAGAACACCAAAAATAAAGCTATGCTTCCAGAAATAAATATCTTCATTGATCAGAAAGAGCACATTATGCCCAGTGGTAGTGATGCATGCCTTTAATCCCAGGATTTGGGAGACAGAAACAGGCGGTCTCTGAGTTCAAGGCCAGCCTGCTCTATAGAATTAGTTCCAGCACAGCCAGGGATACACAGAAAAATTGTGTCTCAGAAACAAAATAAAAAATAATAAATAAATAAATAAATAAATAAATAATAAGGAAATAGCAAGTTATAAGAGTGAAGCTGAAGCCCTGGCCCATTGGACTATATCCAAAGCAGATGGTGGCCACACTAGTTGACTGCAAGTAACAGAGGCCAAGTGTGTGCTCCCTGTTGGACCAGAGTAGAGCCTCATACTACTGGAAACCGGGACTGTTGTAGAATTTTAACCTATATTACCAATGTCTGCCAAGAGCAATGATTTTATAGCAAGTTACCAGCTCAGGAATAACAAAGTTATAAATTTGTCTCTGTCTGCTTACTCAATGACTGCATACATAATGCCACCTATAATCTCCTAAAGCAGGTAACCCCAGAAGTCAGAATACTTCTTCACACTTGAGCTCTTGGGCCGTGATTGATATAAATACAAAAACTACTTGATAAAGATGGGTGTACATAGTTAGAAAAAAGAAAGTGAAGTAAATAAGTACCTCAAGTGAAAAGCTTCCCATTCAAACACTTCTTAATTTAAACTCCAAAGTTTAGGGAACTCTAATTAAAGATCATCAAAAAAACAAAACAAAACAAAACAAAAAAAAAAAAAAAAAACAGTTATGGGGCTGGAGAGCTGGCTCAGCAGTTAAGAAAACTAATTGCTCTTCCAGAGGTCCTATGTTCAGTTTCTAGCAACCACAACCATCTGTAATGGGATCTGATGCCCTCCTCTGGTATTATTCATATACATATAATAAATAAATTTTAAGAAACAAGAAATTGGAAAACAGAAATAGGTATAAACACAGTAGAACTTTTTTTTAAAAGACAAAGCTACTTGAACATCAAAGAATTGGCAGGAAAAAGTATAAAGTTTAAAAACCTACATAACAAAGGAGCGAACCACCATACACTAACTATTTTCTTAAAACAGTAAAAGTGTAAAATTATATGAACTTGGTACTTTCATAATTATGATGGAGCTATGTGTAAAGGCTGGATTAGGGATAAAAGATTGGAAAGCATGTGGAAGATTGAACAACAGAAGCACTAAACTTGATAGAATACATCTGAATACCTGCACAAAACAGAGGTAGTGCTCTGTGTGTGTGTGTGTGTGTGTGTGTGTGTGTGTGTGTGTGTGTGTGAGAGAGAGAGAGAGAGAGAGAGAGAGAGAGAGAGAGAGAGAGAGAGAGAGAGAGATTCACAAATTTATGTATAAGATCTCAAGGGAAGTCTTAGCAAATTTCAGAGATTACATACTGTACCAAACACAGTGAATGGCTACCGTATAATTAATTAAATTAAAATTCCAAGGAGGATAATTTAAAAAGAGGTATATTTGGTAGCACAACTCTGCATTCCTGGAAGTTAAGAAATCATTGCAGAGCTCAGGCTTGGTTATATGTAATTTAGGGTTTTATTAGTTTTAGTTCTCTCTCTCACTTTCTCTCTCTTTCCCTCTGTCTATCTCTCTCTCTCTCTCTAAATATGTAGATATAGATAGACAGACAGACAGACAGACAGATAGATAGATAGATAGATAGATAGATAGATAGATAGATAGATAGATAGATAGATCTTCCTGTGTAGCCCTAGATGTCTAGTGTGCTCAGAAGACAGAGGCAGGCCAATCTCTGAGTTTGAGGCCAGCCTGGTCTATATAACCAGGAGAGCCAGAGCTATATAGCAAGACCTTGCTTTAAAAAAAAAAAAAAAGTCCAAGATAAATTATTTTGACAAATATATGAGAAAATACTGATACAATCACTTTAAATAACACTTTTAAGTGTTAAAGTTAAAAACATTTATTACTAATTGTACCTCCTAGAACAGCAGTTCTTAGTCGGTCACAACCCCTTCAGGAGTCGAATGACTCTTTCACAAGGTGTCTTAGTTTCTGTTATTGAGACAAAACACAATGACCAAAAAACAAGCTGGGGAGGAAAGGGTTTATTTGGCTCACATTTCCAGATCATAGTCTATCACTGGAGAAAGTCAGGCCAAGAACTCAAGCAGGGCTGGAACCTGGAGACACGAGCTGAAGCAGAAGCCATAGAGGGGTATTGCTTATTGGCTTGCTCTCTACCACTTGCTCAGCCTGTTTTCTTACAGAACTTAGGGCCACTAGCCCAGGGATGGTACCACCCAGCATGGGCTGAGTCCTTTTCCTTTGAAAGATGCCTGATAGCTGGATCTCATGGAGGCATTTCTTCAACTGAGGCTCCTTTCTCTCTGATGAGTTGAGCTTGTGTCAGGTTGACACACAAAACTGGCCAGTATATATGGGTTGCCTAAGACCATTGGAAAACACAGGTATTTACATTGAAATTCATAACAGTAACAAAATTATAGTATAAAGTAGCAACAAAAATAATTTTATGGTTGGGCATCACCAGAATGTAAGGGACTGTATTAAAAGGTTACAGCATTAGGAAAGTTGAGAACCACTATCCTAGAGAATCATATACCCACTCAAGGAAATCATAAGATTTGCTATACTGATTTAAAAATGATGTATAAGTGAAAAATTGGAAAATTTTCTTCTAAACCTTCTTTATACACAGGGCAGTAATTTATTCAATAAAGAGCTAGCTCATAGTGGATGACCTGGAATAACTGTCTCCAAATCTGACTTATTTATAAATAAGCTTTACTTTATGTGGCTATGATCTTTCATATGCACATTGTCTGACTGTTTTTGAATGAATCCAAGTTATGACAGGACACTATATAATTCCCATAGTATATGCATGTGCACATGCACGCATACATACACACACACACACATTTTTTTTTTTTAGTCCCTGAATCTAAAGCTACATATATTAATGTGGGTAAATTTCAAACCTAGTATTTTGTGAAAATAACAAATTACAGAACAGCAAATGCAATATAGTTTGAGTATATCTGTATAGTGTTTATAGATGCTGCATACATATTAATACTATAGAATATGCATAAGACTCATAATTACCAAATATGTGGGAATGGTTATCATAGCAGGAGAGGGGAATAGGAATATGGAAGATGTTAGGGCTCAGCAGTTTCAGAATATGTTTTTTATTTTTTACACAAATGTGAAACAATTAACTAGGTTGTAATATGTGAATATTGAACTGTTTGTGCCTTTTAAACTTTTGAAATATTTAATTTTAGATAAAATATTTTTGTTTCATGCTATTAATGAAAGTTTACATAATGAAAATTATGTAAATAATTTTCTTTACCAAGAATATTTCATGGACATTGTTCATGGAAAATTGATGACAGGAAGCATAAGTGACCAAAGATGAGCCATTTTTTTAAAAAGATTTATTTTTATTTATGTGAGTATACTGTTGCTTTCTTCAGTCACACACCAGAATAGTGCATCAGATCTCATTACAGATGGCTGTGAGCCATCATGTCGTTGCTAGGAATTGAACTCAGGACGTCTGGAAGAGCAGTCAATGCTCTTAACCACTGAGCCATCACTCCAGCCCAAGATGAGCCTTGTTTAGAATAATATGAGGCAGGCTGGAGGCCTAAGCTAAGCAGTTAGCAAAAGTCAAGAAGTATAAAAGGCCTTTTGTTCTAGAAACAAAAATGTTTACAAAGAAATATTTGATCCATGACACAATGAAAATGCTGGCATCTAATAGAAAAGGAAACATGGAACTACAAAATGTATAAATATTGTAAAGAAACAGTAAGGTTGAAGATATTTAGTCTCTGCTGTCAGTGGCTGGCTTGTAGATTTAAATAAGTAGTTCTGTCTTCTGAGCTTCATCTCCCTCCGAATATGGTAAGCAGTTAGTGTGCATGGTCACACAGTATCATCTCAGCCTGCTCTGTCTAGTTGAGTGCTACTTTTAATCCATGTTCCTAGCAATAAAAGTTGGCTTCCAGCATGATATAAATGAAGAAGATAAATGTAATAAAGGGCACTTAGAAATAAAGACAGAGAAAGAATTAGTAATCAGTCCCTTGCCACTTGGTGGCCTCTCTTAGTATTCTATAGACTTGATATAGCTTTTTAGTCCTCTTAGATGGCTTGGTGTCTGTTTTTGTGTTCTGCCCCTATTCCTTTATTCCTTTAGATTTGCTGCTGGGGGTTGCAGTTGAGATATACTACTTCCTCCAGATGCCTTCTTAGAGCTTCTTAGACAAATGGCTATTGCTTTAGGCAAGTGAATGGTGAATTAGCCAGTTCTGAAGAATTGGCCTTATGAGAAAATCAGATGTGTTTTGTTTTATTCATGAACCAGATAGCATGAACATGAAATAGAGTTGTTGAGCAGCTAAGTATATGATTCTGGAGATTTGGAACAAGATCTGGGTGAAGAGTATTGATTTGGGATTAAATTAGTTTTTAAGTGGCAGATAGTATATACAGTATATGAGATCAGCTGGAGAAGAGAGTGTAGATTAGAAAGAGAAGTGTGAAACCAGTCTGAAGAAAACCAAGACTTAATCAGGAGGAAAGAGGGAGACTAGGAAAACAGAAGACTAAAAGGGGCAGGAGTGGGGGATGTAGAAGATTGAGAAAACAGGGATGACTTGAAGTTCATGGAAACTTGAAGGAAAGCTTGAGGTCGTGGAAGCCAAGCATGCCCAGTAGAATGCAACTAGTGCTCAGACTTACACTCTTATACTCAACATATACTTCTATCAGCATATACTCATTGGTGATCTTAAATACAAAATGGTAAGAAAGCCAAATTGGAACAGGTAAAGGACACATTTTGCGTCTTTGCCATTTGGAGAGGGTGAAGAAAGTATAGTGAGGTATCTTTCAGGGAGACTATATAATATCAGAATGTAGCCTGGGAAGAAGAAAGAGAGGGTAGAAGGGTCTGGAAGCAGGGGGTAACAAATGGGGCTTGGTTAGACTGAGGCAAACAGATGAAAGGATTTTCTATGAGTAGGAAGATGCAACAGAAGCAGATGAGAAAGCTGGTACAGGCCTAAGTGCAGCTAAGTTTCCCTTTGGGGAGGAAGCAAGAAATTAAATGGCTTCTAATTAAATGAACTTTTTTTCTCTTGGAAAGCAAATAGAAACTGAGGGGAAGTAGTGTTTTTTGAAAATGGAACGGTTTTAAATAGGAGAGGTGGCTTTAAATAAAGATTGCTGAGTAAAAACAAAGATATTCCCCTTAGGGCATCAGTAGAAATAGTGTTTGCCCAACCACGTGATTTGTCTGTCCAAACAACTTAGCTTTCTATCTGGGTAGAACCATAGGGTTGGTATAAAGGTGACTGCAGTTGTTATAATCAAGTTGTAGGCTTGGTAGATTGGACTGACTGTGGTACAAAAGAGTGTTCAATAAGTGGTTGAAAATGGATTAGCCAAATCTGACTCACTAATTACTTTTTTTTTGGTAGTATATTGTAAGTGCTTATGTAAGTATTTACACAATACTGTTAATATACTTCTTGGCCCACAACACCTTAAGGAAGCAACTAAACCAAAATTCAATTGTAATATAAACAGTGTAGGATTCAGATAAGCAGAGAATGGAGAGCTCAAGGGTTTGTCTTAGGAAGACTGAAGTATTAGCTACCCTGGAAGCAGTTCAGAGTGAACCCTGAAAGGATATAAGATTGGAATTGTTCCTCCTGGACAGGACTGTGAGAGGAAGACTCCAGAGCTGAAATGACTGAGTCTAACTTGTGACTATGCAACAAACATCAAAGTAGAAGGGTTTTGCATGTCAATTGGGGTGGAATCCAGAATGATCCAGTAGAACTTGGGACTTTGAACTCAAAACCAGTCACTAGGGCTTTCTGATAAAATACCGATCATTAATTTAGAATTAGGCAACTTCTCACTGTTCCTCTAGGTCAAAGAAAGAAAGAAAGGAGGGAAGGAAGAAAGAAAGAAAGGCAGAACTACAAGTGTGTGGAAAGTCTTTAACAATCCTTGAGCTCTATATGGTGTTATCAGAATATCTTTCCTTTTCACCATCACTCACTCTCAAAGTAGAAGCAGCTAGGTGGTAGGATTGCTAGATAACATCCTCATTAATGATCCTCAGGTCCACTCTGCTCCATGTTCTGTAATACAGTTATAATGCAATTTAGTTCTCCAAAATCTAAAGAGAAAAAGCCCATTTTTAATTTACAGATAATTTTCTTCTTGTTTCTGCTTGCTTATTTAACCCCATCTCTTTGCAGAGCTATAAAATGAGTGGTGCCCTTGCTGCTCTAGTTTTGGGCTGAGCAAGGAGTAAGCACTCAACATTTTTTTTTTTAACGAAACAGAATCTTCTATTTCTACAACTATATAATTTGTACTTTTAGTCATACTTGGTTTTAATGTGTTGTTTTGTGTGTGTGCTTATATTTTGAATAGTTGATGGATTTACAACTGAGTGACAGTAACTTTCGTCGACACATCCTGTTGCAGTATCTCATTTTATTTCAGTATCTGAAGGGACAGGTCAAATTCAAAAGGTGAGTTAATATGTGTAGTATATAAACAGTGACAATGAGAAGACCTTGCAAAGAATTTTTCATATGTTTTAGGCCCATAGGCCACAGGGCTTTAGTTTGGGGGAGTGTTTTGGTTTGTTTTGCTTGAGGGGGGGGGGGCGTGTTTTGGAGACATGGCTTGGGTCTGTAGCCCTGGCTATCCTATAACTCAATCTGTAGACCAGGCTGGCCTCTAACTCAGAGATCGGTCTACCACTGCCTTCCCAATGCTAGTATTAAAGGTGTGCACCACCACTGCCTAGCATAATTTAATTTTTTAATTAAAAATTACTATTACAGGGAGGGGTACCATGGTGTACCTGTGGAGATCTGAGGACACCTTTCAAAAGTCAGTTCTCTTTCTATCATAGGATCTGGGTATGGAATTCAGGTTGTCAAATTTGCACAGCAAGAGCTTTTACTCACTGAGCTATCTCACTAGCTACTACATGCCTAAAAGTAGTGCTGCAGTAACCAGACAGCTAGTTGGGAACTTCAGATGTATGATAATTTGTTTTAGGTAAAGTGTCAATATACATTTGATAATATAAGTCTCCTGCAGAATCCCAGACTTTCCTAGTTTTTATTTCTAGTGCATGGCAGTCTCTGTTACCTCACCTAGGCATCATTCTAAATTGTAAACTAAGGGAATAACACCTTCTAATAGCATAAACTTTCAAGGATATTAGAACTGAAAGAAAATCTTGAAACAAAGGTGAATTCTAGGCACTAGGAAGACAGCTGAGTTGGTGAAGTGATTGATACAAACATGAGAATCTAAATTCATTCTCCAGCACCTATATTAATAGTCAGGTACAGGACACACCTTGTAATCTCAATAATGCAGATGTGGAGACAGGAGAATCTCTGAAACTGCTGGCCACCTAGCCTAGTGTAGCCACTGAGTACCAGGTCTCAATAAGACACCCTTTTCCCACAAACAAAGTGAAAGGCACTTGAGGAATAACACTCAGGGTTGACCTCTGCCCCCATACCCCATACACACTGTTCTGTTGTTTAAGGTTTTCATACAGTCTTGTCAGGATCTGTATTGTGTCTAAGCCCCTCCAACAAAAAGCATACCATTTATTCTTGTCCATAACTGAAGCCAGAACCCTGTTGCTTGTACACAAATCGGTGTAATATAAGTTGCATAAAGAGCGTGGCATTGTTGCCTGCTGGATCCATAGTCATGTGACAACACTTACTGCAGTACCTTCAAGTGGCACCTGACACCACCCAAAATGTAATTTTTTTATTCTTCTATTTCAAAGTTTAGTGTGATGTAGAAAGATCAAGGGCTTAAAATCAGACATAGATTGAATTAAAGCTTTGTGCTCTGGGGAAGTCACTGTATCAATGTATTCTCTTTAATACGTGCATGAAATGATTCTGCACATTAAGATGACAGTTCCCACAGCAATAGTTAATGGGAGCTGTTAATAATTTGAGTTTTGTCAATATCCTTTTCCATTGTATTTCAAGTCAGTTTTAAAGAAAAATGTAGCCATGCCTATATGAATATGTATCATATAGAGTATTATATTCTTTCTCAGATTTTTATCTGTTGAATTTATGAAATATTTATTATTATTCTGTAGTCAGACCAGTTAATTGAATGTCTTATTTGCCTTTATACTTTCATGACTTGAATTTTAACACTTGACAATGAAGTGTAAGAAGTTTCTCAATAATTCTCATATTTGTCACTGTTCTTAGTAATTTTTCACACAGTATGGTTAATTTAAGGTGGCGTGAATAGCCTCAACTTAAAAACACATGCTATAACTCAGACATATTTGTTCTTTCCCTAGTTCAAATTATGTTTTAACTGATGAGCAATCACTCTGGATTGAAGATACTACAAAATCAGTCTACCAAGTAAGTCCAACATGCAACAAACCCATGATTGAAAAAATGGAAATTTAGAATTTTCTTTGTTTCAGCCCCAAATAGGAAAATAAGGATAAAGTTAAGCTCAGGTACAAGAACACAAACACTTCTTGGTTCTCTGCCTACAAACCACTCCTATGATGCAGAAAGTTATTGAAACCTTAGTATATTCTTTCTAATCACAGCTGCTATCTGAAAATCCCCCTGATGGAGAAAGATTCTCAAAGATGGTAGAGGTATGTATCCCAATCACTAATTAGTTTTCTTACTACCGAATATGATTCCAAAATATTGTTATGCAGATATGTATGTCTTTTGTTTATCCTAGCATATATTAAACACTGAGGAAAATTGGAACTCATGGAAAAATGAAGGTTGCCCAAGTTTTGTGAAAGAAAGGTAAATAGATAATCACAAGAAATATGAACAGGACATTTCATAGAACATTGAACATTCATGCATTCACAGAATGAGTTGGTGTTATTGAAAATACTGTGTCTATTTGCCCTGTAATGTGGTAATTTTGTCTCCTGTCTGATGAGTATTCTAGCATACCATGAAGCTGTATTTTAGGGTAAAAGCAATATGTAGCTCACTCCCTCTCAGTCTGTCTGTCTCTGTCTCTGTCTCTTTCTCTCTCCTGGTAGTTTTGCTGTAAGTAGGATTAAATAAATCCATGAGCTTATGCACATTAGGCAAATGCTTACCATATATCCATATACAGTCCCCAGAATATGTGTGTTTTATTCACAGATCATCAGATACCAAGCCCACAAGAATGGTGCGGAAGAGAGCAGCCCCAGAAGACTTCTTGGCAAAGGATCCAACAAGAAAATCCTGATTGGAAAGTGTGTTCACTCATTTTCCTATGTTCTTGATTGCTATTTTTATATTTTGAAAGTATTACTATAAGAACTCTTTAAGTTGGACTATGGAGATGGCTCAGCTGTTAAGGCTAGGCCCATAACCAAAAGGACAGAACTTACCAATTTTTCACATCTTCATGAATTTGAACACATATATGGGTGACTAAAACTAACCATACCCCATTGCTCAAAACTATCATATATGAATTCATGTAATTACTTAGCCTTCCTGTTGTCTCCTACTTTGAAAGCCCTTGACTCTAGGCTGTCATCTTTTCTATGCCATGGACAATATAACTGTTTGGGCCAGTGCAGCTCATTATATTTACTGAAAGGGCACTGATCATTTAGTTCTGTCACCTTTCAGTTAATTCTCCATTTTTTATTGTTATTGAATAGTTTCTAAGAAATGGACCCCCCAGACCCACTACTTATGTTAAATATGCAGTTTTATGATAAACTGTGAGGATGCTATCAATACAAAATCATGTCTGCCTTATTTTGTAGTGAGGAGCTAACAAGGCTCTGGAATCTGTGTCCTGATAATATGGAAGCCTGTAAATCAGAGACAAGGCAAGTATAAAACTTTTGTTAATTTTCTCAATGTTCAGTAAAGTATAATGAAACCTTTTCTTGGTTGATCAAATGATCAAAGCTTAAAAGTTTATTGTGGTTAACTTTTGGGCGTGACAGAATGTGATTTACCATAAAACACCTAGAAATGCTGGTAAATGTTTAGAGAAAATAAAAGTTTCACAAAGCAGCGGGAGATAAGAATAGGACATAACTCTATGGCAGTGGAAACCAGAAAGCTTGTCTGTTCTGCTAGGGGTTCATGAAAAACAAGAGCATGTCATGCAGCTGACATTTCTAGTACCAGCAGCAATTGGAATCCAAGGCTAAAATTGTCAACTAGGAAATCCTGGGCTGGTGGTAAAATCTGTCTGAAGGTCAAACCTTCAGATGCAGCCATTAACACAGGGAAAAACCTAAAAAAAAAATTACCATCCAAATTTACAGTCAAGGAAACAATCTATCCTGAGTTTCATAAAGAATCAAGAGAGAGCTGGGCAGTGGTGGCACATGCCTTTAATCCTAGCACTTGGGAAGCAGAGGCAGGTGGATTTCTGAGTTTGAGGCCAGCCTGGTTGGTCTACAGAGTGAGTTCCAGGACAGCCAGAGCTATATAGAGAAACCCTGTCTTAGGGGGAAAAAAATCAAGAGAGAGATGACTCAGTGGTTAATAATGCTGGCTGTTCTTCCAGAGGACCCAGGTTCTATTCATAGCACTCATTCTCTCTAGTGTGTTGGAGAAAATGAGTGAGAGAATTGGATCTAGTGGCTTCCTTGGGCACCAAGTGGTGCACAGATGTACATGAAGACAAAATACTCATACATACTCATAAGTAAGTAAATAAAGCTAGAATCATATAAAAACTGTAAAATAAAGAAGTATCAGTAAAAAACAAGAAAAACTTGGCACTATCAAAAAGGACCAGATAATTAGGTATGGTGACTCATTACTGTAATCCCATCAGTTGGGAGACTTGTTAAGAAACAATACAACACAAAGTTGAGCTAAAACCCAGCAGAGAACACAGTAGTGTGAAAGAAGCACTGCTTAAGATCAGGACTAGATAGGCATAATTCATACATTCTTTGGCTTAAGATGTCTGGGCTTAAATATTAAATAGATAAGTTTAAATAGATAAATCTGTGTGTGTGAAAAATGAAGGATGACTGCAAAGAGAAAACAGCCTAGAGAAGTAAAATTAAACTAACAGCAGGCTTCAGAAACAAAAATCAGAATAAAAGCCTCATAGAGTTTTAATAACAGAGTATGTAATTTTTTTTCTTTCTTTTTTTTTTTTTTTTTTTTTTTTTTTTAAGCCCTGGCTATCCTAGAACTCACTCTGTAGACCATGCTGACCTCAAACTCAGAAATCCACCTTTCTCTGCCTCCCAAGTGCTGGGAGAAAGGTATGTGCCTCCACTGCCTGGCTGAGTATGTAATTTCTAAAGTAAATGAGGAGTGTAAAGGTAAGAGGGAGAGAGAGAACGAACCCAAAGGCACACAAAGAAAAAATAATATTCAAATGAACAAAAAATCAGGCATCCTGATGTGAAGACAGATTGATAGGTATTTTAAATATTTTAGCTACATGTTGATTATAAAACACATACCATAAAAACAAAGATATGAAAGAATAAAGGTATGATAGGCAGATCTTAAATAGGTATCAGACAAAAGTCTTCAAAACAGAAAACATTACTTAAAAATTCAGTCATTGCTAAAAATAAAAGAAAAATACTCATCAGAAATACATATTTACCTAAGCTTTATTTCTTAAGTAATAATCGCAAAAATTTTGACAGACTCTAGAATGAGAAATTAATCAGTACATGTCTACAGATGAATTCTGACATACCTTAAAGTCTCAGTGTGACTTATTAGTTTAGGTTCACTTAATTACTAGTATAAATAAAAATATTACTAGTAGATATGGGCATAAACTGCAATTTTCTTAGTTGCTGGTGAATCTCAGATGCTATTCAACCTTTGCTCACCTTCATTTATCGACATATTTGTAAAAATGAGTATCTATCATAGTGCGTGGTCTGATGAGTGAATAGTTTTTATACCTATACCTTTTTTATTGTCCCATTTTTAGAACTGAGCTTTCAGTCTTTATCTTTTTGTTGTTGTTGTTGAGACAGGGTTTCCCTGTATAGCCCTGGCTGTCCTGGAACTCAACTCTGTAGACTAGGCTGGCCTCAAACTCAGAAATCGATCTGCCTCTGCCTCCCAAGTGCTGGGATTGAAAGTGTGCACCACCACTGCCCAGCTAGTCTTTATCTTCTTAAAGAGATCTAGAGTTCCTGCATTTAGGTCCCAGGTGTAATTACCACATATGGATACTGTTAAAACTCATATTGCCGCCATTTTAGAGTATTACACATAAACCTCACTGTTTCCTTTACAATGACCAGAGAATACATGCCAACTTTGGAGGAGTTCTTTGAAGAAGCTATTGAACAAGCAGATCCTGAAAACATGGTTGAAAGTGAATATAAGTAAGTAATGGTATAATGAAATGATGCTAATTTTCAGCACATTTTCTTAGGAATCCTCTGTATGCTACAGTTAAGTCAGCAGAGTAGTGCTTTTAGGTGAGTTTATGCATGCAGTTCACATTGCTATAACATCCTTATTTCAGTGTCTATTTCTTTTGGCTCTCAAACATGATGGAATAACCTGTTTGAAATTGAAGAACCCTCATCCCACACCTCCTTCTGACCTTCACCTCTACTATTATTCTCCACAACAGTCTCTCCTGCTAGCCAATTTAGTTTTTGTCTTCCCCCACCTCCCATTTTTGTTAGCCCATCCACTTGAGGCTGTGTTCACTGCAGTAGCTCCCACAGTACTCTTTTTTTTTCTTTTTTTTTTTTAAGCTCCCAACAGCATCTGTCAGTAGATCTGTCTCAATATTGGTGGAACCGTTCACAGTGTCACTGGCTGGGTGTCTGGTTCTAACAAATAATCCCTTTGCCCCTTTTCTCATTTGCTACATAGTAACCACTCATTTCACATTGCTATTCTGAAGATTAAATAATTGATTTTGATCCATGCATAGCATGCAGTTAATATATAACTAGCTTTGACCCTGTGATAAATTTTTACATACTCCAACCTCTTGTGTTCTATTTTCTGTGCACCAGAGTGATCGTTAAAATAAACATATAGGCTGGGTAAATGACTCAGGTTAAGAACACTACCTGCTCTTCCAGAAGATCCATGTTTCATTCCCAGCATCAGCATGATGGCTAACCATCATTAGCTCCAGTTCCAGAGGATCTGACATGTTCTTCTGGCCTTCTTTGGCACTGCATGCATATGATACAGTCATGCAGGCAAAACATATACACAATAGATATCTAAAATAGATACAGCTTAGGCAAAAATATATACACTTTTAATCCCAACACCTATAAAACAGAAGGCAGGTGATTTCTTTGCCTGGTCTATACAGTAAGAACCTGCCTAAAAATAAACACACACACACACACACAGTAGCACCTGGTCTATACAGTAAGAACCTGCCTAAAAATAAACATACACACACACAGACACACACACACACACACACACACACACGGTAGCACAAACATAATCCCAGCACTCAGGAAGCTGAAGCAAGATTAAGTTTGAGGTTAGTGTGACTTACAAAGTCTATCAATATAGTAACAAAGTAAAATATGCACAAAATCTCATCTCATGCTTAAAATTTTTCTCATACTTAAAATTAACTGTGTATATCCCACAGTTAATAAGAGACCATTAATAAATCAGATTGCAAGTCTGTACATTTGGGGTTTGCAGAGTGGGCAAGAATCCTAAAAAAGTCCTAAGTGGCATCCATTTGTACTCGCTGCAGTTTTGTCATTGGTGGTGGTGGGAGTCGGGTGCTTAAGATAGCTCATGGGTACTTTTTTCTTGGTTTCCCATTCTATTCTTGACACCAGTATGTCATTACTGTGGCTACAGGATATTTGCTCCTTTGGCATTCTGAGCCGTTTTTTAATTCAATGAGGTTGATATTATGTGAATTAAAGATTAGCCATTATATAATACAATAGGTCCCTTATTCAAAATACTTGAAGCCATAAGTGATTTATGGCAGATTTCATTCTTTTTCCAGATTTGAATATTTTAGACCTCAACAGGTAAGACAAATTAGACTTTGAAACATTTTAGGTTTTAAGATTAGACATTAACATGATAAACAGAAATATGAAATAATCTATAGGTACTATTACAGATAATAGATACAATTATCTTTTTTTCCTATCTTTTTCTTTCTTTTCTTCTGTATAACTGGATGAATGGTTTCTATGCATAGTGTATAGTAGCCAAGACTAGGGACCTAAGACCATTGACTTGCTAAAATAAAGCAAAATATATAGACTTTAAAATTATAAGATAGTATACTTTGAGCTGTTATTTGCAAAAGAGCATAAAATTTTGTGACACTCATTACATGAAAACAACTATGGAACTAAGTAACTATAAATTACAAGGCTGACATCTCTTCTTATAGAGCTGTAAATAATTCAAATTATGGATGGAGAGCTCTTAGACTCTTAGCCCGGAGAAGCCCTCACTTCTTCCAGCCAACCAACCAGCAGTTTAAGAGTCTGCCAGAGTATCTTGAAAACATGGTGATAAAGCTAGCCAAGGAACTTCCAGTAAGTGATGTGCTTCATTTTTCCCCTTACCCTAGTAGACATTATCTGCTTTAAAACTGTTATCATTATTTGAGCAGAATTCAATTTAGCTTTTTCCCACAAAAATAGTAATCTGCAGATCACCATGTTTTAGAATGAGGGTGAAGATGTTGAATATACATTCACAGAGAAAAGGTGAAATCAAGAGATACTGGTAATTTTCTGTGCAGCATGCAATTTACCCAAAGTGTTAGAAGTACTATCTTTAGTAAACTAGATCAGATTTTCCTCTTTGCCAATGTGTTTTACTGTCTTTTGTCAAAAGCAGGGTTTTAGAGTGGCAGTAGATCACCTGGCAGAGCCTTTTCTACTCTGTTCTTTTCCATTGTTTTCTTAACAGTATGCTAATGATGGACATGGTCAGTCTCTATTACCCCTTAGACAAAACTGCCTAAAGCTTAGGAGGTATTTGCAAGCCTACCTGCTCATGCTTCTCAGTCTTCCTTCTACCCAAAATCATACAACCTTATAATTACATAGCTAAACAAAAGCATTTCCAGTTATCTTCAGAAACCAGTGTTCTTTTAAACATCATTGTTCTTCATTTACTATAGCCCCCTTCTGAAGAAATAAAAACAGGTGAGGATGAAGATGAGGAAGATAATGATGCTTTACTAAAGGAAAATGAAAGTAAGAATTGAATTTTTCTTGGCTATTTTATAAAATTGGAAAAGACTGGGGAATCTTTGTTATTTAATTTGATCTGCTTCTCAGTTCTACCATTTTATCTCTATCTTTTGACTTAAAAGGAGAAACTAAACATTAGTCACTTAAAATACATTTTATAGAATGAATTTGGAAATGATAATTTTAAAAGGTAAAGAAGATAAGGTGTTCTACAACAGAGCCTTTAACTAGTGGGAATTGGAGGGAGTATCTCCTTTACAGGAAAGTGTTTCTAATTAAAATAGCTTTGAGTGTTGCTGGAATTGTGGTATTTTTTAATTTTTGTTTTCTTAAGAGGTATATAGACAATGGAAATTTTCAAGTTAGGGGACTAGTAACCTAATTGCACATCTCTATATTTTGCACATAATTTATAACCTGTTTTGTAGGTCCAGACGTTCGGCGAGATAAGCCTATAACAGGGGAACAGATAGAGTCATTCGCCAACAAACTCGGTGAACAGTGGAAGATTTTGGCTCCTTATCTGGAAATTAAAGACTCTGATATTAGACAGATTGAATGTGACAGTGAAGACATGAAGATGAGAGCCAAGCAGCTCCTTGTTGCCTGGCAAGATCAAGAAGGAGTTCATGCAACAACTGATAACCTGATTAGTGCACTAAACAAGTCTGGATTAAGTGACCTTGCAGAATGTCTAACTAATGACACTGAAACAAACAGTTAGCTTTCTTTCTTTCTTTCTTTTTTTATTGAACAATGATAAGATTTTGTTACCAAGCAGCATTTGATAAAAGGTTCACTGGTTTTGGTAAACAATAAACACTTTTATAACAGCTATTGTACAGTTGGCTGGTGCTCCAAAAAACCACATACAGAACAGGATTGGAGAACAGGGTGGGAAAATGGCCAAAGTAAAAGGACCTCAAGATCACAGACTAAATTTTCTTGAAGTATTTTTATAGTGAAGTTAAATGAGTACTAATTAGTATGTTACAATCATGTCCCAAATTAGTTTCCTGCATGCTATCAGGTATAAAATTTATTCTGAAATCACAAGGTGACATTAATGAAACCTTAGGATTGTTCTCTTAATCTCAAGGTGGAAAGCAGATGGTTTAAGTGGCACTCTGACATGTTTACAACAACAAGAGTTCAAACTGATAGCCCGGGGTCTGCAAAACCTAAATCATTTGCTGACTAGCCAAAACAGAAAATGTTTGCTGGCCTCTAACTTTATGTGATGTGGACTCAAGATCCAACTACTTTAGCTTTACAAAGATTACTTGACCTCCTCTAGTCTTTAACACCCAGAGATTCCTGTCAGTTCACTTGAGATGTAAAAATACCCTGTGTGTAGCACAGCATGTGCAGTATGGGCTTGAAGGCAAGATGTTCATGTTCTGTTCCCATACAGCATTTCTTGTGGGTGTTTAGATCATTAGTGGGCAACTATTAAGTGTTCTTGCTTGGACCATGATCTCCTAGCTGTGATAAGCACAACCCTAGCCTCAAGATGTCTTCTTCATTAAGCAAATTAAGGCATGTTCAGGAATTGAAAGGGAGGAGAATGTTTTTTGCCTCATCTCTTACATTCAAGGATGCATTCTAAAACACTTAACACCTTATTTAAAACAACACTGATGGAAATCCAATTTCTACTTTAAAGAATTATTTATGGAATGCTTTTTTAGGTCAAATAAACTATTGCCAAGCTTTTTGCATAATAGTTTTTAAAATTCTTAATGCATGCATGTAAACATGGCTTTGGCGTATTCTAAACCTACCTCACTGGTTTAGTAGGTAAGCACAGGTGCCAATGAAATCCCAGGGGTCATGACATAAACTATTATAGTACACAGTACATTACTCATTCCATGTTTCACTCCCCATTGTGAGGAGTCTCAATTGCTAGGAATGTTTAAATTAGCAAATTATTTACAAATGCTGACTTACCTACTACAGTGTTACACATTAATTATTCTATAGGAATCTTGGGTACTTTACAGAGCATTAAAACATAAGGTCCAAGATGTCATGATATTCCCAAAATTTTATTAATAACCAACTCAAATCAGACCAATTCACTAATATTCAACACTTCATCCTTGCTAAGGTTCCTGAAACACTGGCTAATCTATTAATAAACAATACTCTTGATAATGTATACCTTTATTTTAAAAATCACTAATACTTTCATAGACACTTTGGGAAAGAAAACAGAAACAGAAAATGAAACTGATCACAGAATTCAGTGTTCAAAGGAATTCATCACTTTTACAATTTTGTATTTCTTTTGAAATAACACTGGCCAAGCTAAAGTATGTTTTAAATGGCTGCTTGACTACTTAGGATTGGTAGCCATTTGCGGAAATTGTATAGTATTGAATGCATCTGACCCTTCAGCCAAGCTCTAATACTAAAAAGAGACGATGTCAAAAGTTGTTATTCCCTCTTTTTCATTATTAAATATCCTCGGTCTCTAAAAATAAATCACCAGAGCTTGTTTACACACTATGATTACTCAAAAACCAATGCAAAGTTTAACATAATAAACCACAGTACATTAGAGACACAATAATAAGTGTATAATCAAGTGTGTTCTTATTGATCACAATTTATTGTAAAGTCATTAAAGGCCAGCAACAGTCAGTCTGGACAATACTTGATTGCACCCAGTTGATGGGATATGGACAGCAGCACTGAGTTACACAATGAGAGCAACACTTCCTTTTCCACCTTCCTAGAAAAATATTGGCTAGATAAGGCAAAGGACAGGCAGCTACTGAACGGTGATATTAACCATGCAAGAACAACAAATAGGTGTGCAATAAACATCACTGCTAAATCTTGGGCTGAAAAGGGAAGAGAAGGGAAGGGATAAAATTGGATTTCAGCCAAGAAGTTCTAAATATTAATGCAAAAAATGAGATTTTAAAGAATGTCTTGAAGCTACCTTTATACAAGGTAGCACCCAAACGTAATTTTCCATAGATGCACAAGTGGCTTGGTTCTGTTCTTGTTCTCTTCAGAGCTCAAGATTATAGAATTGTTCAACAACAACAACAACAACAAAGGAAAAAAAACATTTATTTCACACCTAGGCATAAATAGCTAAATTGAAGATTACTGTTCACTTTCTTCTTCCATTATTTCAACTCTTCGAGGCCCATAAAGCAGAACATAAGCAATGTGCCAGTCTCCACCACCAGACAGCCGCAGAATATCTTCTGGTGTTACAATGCTGACCTTATCATCATCAAATTTGATCCATTCATCTAAATTAAGAAGACACACACCATTATTTTCAGAGTTCTGGTACAAAAGGAACTGATTTGATGTGCAACAATACTGCACGTGATGAACAGCTCTCCAGATGTGGCCTAGGGGCCATGCAGGTTCTATGATTTCAAGAGTTCCATGACATCACAGCTATCTCAATACTACTTCTAATGCATGCCATTCTACCTTCACTGTCTCCAGTACAGGCTGCAGTTCTCCACAGCTTCATGATGTGTGCCAATACAAATATGAACGCAGACAAATACAAAAGAAACTAGGCATTTACCTTGGTTGCCAAGTACTTGCTTAGCGTATGCAAGAGATCTTTGGCTTGATCCCAATAATAAAAAGAAATATACATATAAGAATCCAGCCATGTTAAGCTGGACAATAGGAAGGTAAAATGTAAATCCATACCACTTTGTGAATTTTTTCCCCCTTTGGAAATTGTTTTAAGCTAACTTTCTCAACCATAACTGTTGATATTATAAATTTGGATATAAAAGATAAGCAAACTTTGAGGACCTTAACATTGAGAACGGATTAGGGAGAACCTGAGTTTTGATCTCCAGGCAAAAGCTGTGTGTGATTGCTCCTGTCTATATCCCTAGTGCTGAGGGGCTAGGGAAAGAAAGCAGCAGTTACCTGGGCTCCCTGACTAGCCAGGTTAGCTCTAGGCTCAGTGAGAAACTGTCAAGAAAATGCTAATGGAAGATATCCAACATGGACCTCTGGCCTATATATACATGCACCAATACACATACATACACCTGCATACAGACTAGGCAGTTTTTTTTTCATCTTTAAAAGGCATAAAGTAAACAAAACAACCACAATGCTACAAAGCTTGTAATAATAAAGTAGCAGTATTATCAACTGTAATAATACTCTTTACCTTGTTTTCTTTTCACCCATGATACATAATGACCTGAAGAACTAGATCTTCCCTGGTGAGTTAACACTGCTTGTAAGTCATAGTAGCCACAATTATTGGAGCCAATATCTTAAAGAGAAAGGATCAATTAAAACAGGCAACAAATAGACATGTGCTCTTCTCAAAGTAACAATTATCAAGATTGGAAAAACACTACTAGACTCCATTAAATATTACTGTGCAGAGCTACAATTAAGTTTAAAGTACCACTTTATTTAAGTTATATTAAGGAGCTGGGCAGTGGTGGCACATGCCTATAATCCCAGCACCTAAATTAAGGAGGCAGAGGCAGGTGGATTTCTGAGTTTGAGGCTAGCCTGGTCTACAGAGTGAGTTCCAGGACAGTGAGGGCTACACAGAGAAACCCTGTCTCAGAAAAAAAAAAAAAAAAGGTAAGGAGATTATTTTTCAAGAAGCCTGAATTTAGACCAGGAATGGTAGCTTATGTCTGTCACACCAATACTTGAGAAGCTAAGGTAGAGTAGAAATAACCTTGAGACCGCCTGTAGCTACATGGTTGAGTTCCAGACCATTCTGGACTACTGTGTGAGCCAAAGGGGGGGGGGGGGAAGAGAGAGAGAGAGAGAGAGAGAGAGAGAGAGAGAGAGAGGAGAGAGAGAGAGAATGGTATATGATTAAAAAGATAAATGGTAGAACATGCAATCTACTGAGTATGCAATCAAACTGAGACATCCACTTACCATCAGCAAATGAAAAGGGTTCATACTTGATCTCCTTTGGAGGACTAGTCTTGTCATTCTAAGGAGAAAAATCTTAAATTGTAATATTGGAAATGAACACATTCTTGTTGAGTACTTACTTATATGAATATTTACACTATGCAGATCCTGAATCACAGACAACATAATAGTCTGCCTTGTGAAATAATTAAACAATAAACTACACTTAAAATAACTGTAAAGCCAAAGATTTCAATAATATGCAATATTATCACAGTACAACAACATGTTTCCTGGCTATATGGCTAATGTTAAGCCACTAACTAAAATTTCAACATACCAGAGGTATAGCTAAGTAAAACAACTCCATAACTTTATCCACATGCTATTAACCAAACTTGTCTGTGAACCAGCAGGAGCAAAGACTACCTCAAAACAAAACAAAAAAATAACCAAAACAAGAAAGTTTCAGCACTTGAAGCCATGTCAACTTCCATTTCACCTAAAATGAACAAAGGCCTACACTAAAAGTAGTATAATTAACTAAAATACAGTAAGAATTCACTACCTCTACTCATTAATAGGGAAAAATTAAACAGGCCTCAAATAAAAAATAACAGAAAACAGGAAATGCAACAAAACAGGGCCAGACCTTAAAATGATCAATAAAATTGGGAATCCTCAAGAAAAGAGACAAATTTCAGTAAAGAAATGGGCTAGATTCAAGAAGGAGGACTGAAGCGGGGGTGCTTTGGTTCCTCTGAGAAAGGGAACAAAATAGTCACAGGACCAATAATGGAGACAAAGTATAGAGGAGGGGCCCTGCCAGAGTCTTACACATACAGAGGCAGATGCTAGGAGCCAAACATTGGACTGGGCCTGGGGTCCCCAAAGGAGGAGCTGGGAGGGCGGACTGGAGGAGCTGAAGGGGTTTATAGCCCCATGGGTAGAACAACAAGGTCGGCCACCAAGATGCCCCAGGATTCTAAACATCAATCAAGGGGTACACATGGTTCCAGACAAAAATGTGACAGAAGTATCCCTTGTCGGGCATCAGTGGGAGGAGAGGTCCTTGGTCCTGTGAAGGCTCAACAGATGCCCCAGCATAGGGAAATTGAGGGGGGGAAGGGGAGTGTGTAGGATGGAGGGGCGGGGCATATACATGGAGGCAGGGAATGGGAGGAGGGGTTAAGGGTTTTCGGAGAGAGGAGAAATCTGGAAAGTAGCATTTGAAATGTAAATGAAGATTATATTAAATTAAAAAAATACTAACATAAAAAAAAAAAAAAAGAAATGGGCTAAATTTGCCCTAAAGACATGAAACAGCTAATAAAAATCACCTGGAACAATTCCATAGACAAATGGAACCTACTAAATGAAATCAGTCAATTATGTAAGAACAACAGATACATTGTGAAATAGATCACTTGAATAATCCTGTACCTGTCCTATAGTTTCAGGAAAATGAAACAAACCTTTGAAAACTAAGAAGTTTCCAAACACTGATTATTTCCACAAACAGAAAACAATTCTACCAAGTCTGTTTGAACAATAGGAAAAAAAAAAAAAAGACAACAGCTCAGGATGTAAGATAAACACCAAAGCAAATAATGCCACTTGCAGAAGCATTAAAAAGAGCAAACTGGAGATCACAAGTCCAGTCCTTAGAAGGAAACTGCTTTACTTATGTATAATATTGTGGCACATGCCTGAAATCCACACAGTTGGAGGTCTGGAGTCAGGAGGCTCAGGAGTTCAAGCTACCCTCAACTATCTAGCAAATTCATGGCCAGTCTGGACCCCATGAATCCCATCTTATAAAACAAAAACACTGTAGTATGGCCAAGGAACAGATAGATATACAAAGGAAAACTTCATAAACACATTCACATCTATTGTCAACCAATTATCTAAAAAGATGACAGGATAATTTAACTGGCAAATACTAGGTTTCATTTTTTTGTTTATTTGTTTAATATCCTGGAGATCCTGATAATCATATACAAAAGAATGGATCTGAACATTTTATCATACAAATTAAGTTAATCAAATACCTAAATAAACTATCAAATGTTTTTCTCTGCTATTAAGAAGGATGAAGAAATAAAATTACAGACTTTGAGAAGAATACTTGCAATCTACAGCAGAAAAGAAAGTTGAGCAGGACACACATGACAGCCAAAACATGAAAAACAGTCAGCATCGTTAAGGTAGTACCACACACTTATCACCTCAAATGAAAACTAATAACAACAGCCAAGGCTAGTCAAAGGGCTGTGAGTCAGTCAGGCACTGTTGATAGGAATATAAAGCAGGTATCATTTGGCACTTTCTTGACAAACTGGCATTTACCACTATTCAATACAGCAGTTACACTTCTGGACATTTGTTTTAGAAAAATTAAACTCCTGCTTACACTAATTTCTGCAAATAAACATTTTACCAAATTTATTCATAAAAGACAGCAACTGAAAATAATGGAATGGTTTAACTACAAAATGCCAAGACAAGGAAATACTATTCAGGGGCAAAACATAACTACTGTCATACAAAATCTGTATGACTTCTAGGAAATTATGAATTATGAATGAGTCAATTCAAAAGTTTATGTCTAAAAAAATTGGGATCTTAATTTCATATAGTAACTTTCTTGAAATTACAAAAGCGCCAGACAGTGGAGATGTACACTTGGGAGACAGAGGCAGGCAAATTTCTGAGTTCAAGGCCAGCCTGGTCTACAGAGTGAATTCCAGAACAGCCAGGGCTACACAGAGAAACCCTGTCTCAGGAAAATAAAAAATAAATAAATAAATAAATAAAAGAAGAAATTATAAAAGCATAGAAACATAAAACAGGATGAAGGATAATGAGAAGGTATATTCTGTACTTTGAATCAAAATGCCTCACAAGAAATATCACCACATATGAGAAATGCAGACTGCAGAACAAAGAGCCTGCTTTTACATCGACAGAGCCCTGCTTCTTATACTACGTTAATGCATCTATAGCTGTAAGAGGCCTGCATCAAGATACATGCACCTCCTAAAGGAAATTCAGGCTGATCATTTCATAATAGTAACTCCTGAGCAATAAATGAAGATTTAAATGGCAGTGGTAAAAATACAACAAAAGGAACCTACTGCATTTGGTTGCTGATTCACTTTCTTATCTTCTAGATCCTTGAATTTTGACCGAAAAGAGACCATTTTCTCTTGAAGTTCTGGGGTACAGAGTTCATACACATCCAACATAAGAGGAAATTTAACATCCTATACAAAATCAAAAAAAAAAAAAAAAGACAAAAAAACAAATGAAAAAGGACAATTATTCAAAATACATACAACTCTCTTCATTTTTAATACAGGGTTTTTCTGTGTACCTAACTGTCCTGGAACTCAGAGATCCGCCTGCCTCTGCCTCCCGAGTTCTAGGATTAAAGGCATGTGCCACCACTGCCCGGCCATATAACACTTTCAAATTAATATTTTCATAATTCAAATAAAGTTGAAAATTAACCTGAGATGTCACAGTGACCCATTAAATTAGGAAGCAATAGTGCTGTAATGCTGAGGGAAAATAGGAGGAAAGAATAAGGAATAGGTTTCACCAAAACATTATATGCATATTCAAAATTCTCAACACTAAAAAAAAAAAACTTAAAGAGTGATCTGATTCTAACTTTTATACAGTAACTATTTTTCATGATCTTTTCCCATTAAATAATCAAGCCCATACACATGACCACAGAAACTATACTTGTATGACAGAACAGTGACTGGTTGAGATGCTATGCAAGTAATGGGTCCCAATGTGGTGTTTAAACCAGCCACTGCTTTGCTATGAAACAATTTTATATACAAACACTGAAACAATTAAAGAGCATAATAACATAGTTAGAGTAAATAAAAACTAAAGACCAAACTTTCTTTATCCTTCACTTATAACTATCAGAAAATATTATGAATTTCAGCTCCAGAAGCTAGATTCATACACCTCTTCGAAAGGTAGACTGTATACACACAGCTATGATACACAGTTCAACCCAGTTCAAGGTATCAACACTTAAGCTCTGTGGTGCTTAAATGCAAATGCAATGTTCTTACTCCATCTGTCCTCATTTGCAACCTAATCTAGGGCAAGATTTCTGGGGAGTGCAAGAACTAATAATTATCCGTGAATCTTTTGAAAAATATAAAAAGGTGGCTCTAAAGCTTAGATGTTTAAGACTACAGGAAGAAGCCAGGCATGTATGAAACAAGATGGATAATACATAATTCCAATAAATTGTGGGCTAAGGATCACCTGTCTAATGTTAGTCACCTCTAACCATCTCAAAGCTATCCTTAATAGGATAAATCTATTACAGGTTAGGAATCACCTTCAGAGGATTATATTCAATATATAGACTGAAATTCATTACTAACCTTAAGAACTTTGGCGTTCACAGACTCTTTCTCTTTATAAAAAAATCGAACCATTTGAATAGTTAAGTAAGCAGGTAGCCGGCTGATCTTAGACTAAGGAGAGAAATGAGAAAAATTCTTTTATATACAAGGCCATGTAAGGGGTTTTTTGTTCTGGGGTTTTTTGTTTTTTTTTTTGAGGGGAGCACATATAAAACAAAGATTAGATAAAATTAACTGCATATGTGTGTAGTGAGGGTAAGCATCTCCATGTATATTTACATGCATGTTTACAAGTATTTAGGCACTTGTATATGTGCAAGAGCACGTGTGAATGTGCATGTGGGGTCACTGTTCCGACTAGTACAGCCAGCCAGCTCCACCTCCAGCACCCTAGGATTAGAAACCAGAAGCCATGCCTACCCAGCTTTTTCATGAGTTCTGAGGCTCCAAACTCCAGTTCTCAGGCTTGCACAGCAAGCAGTTTTCCTACTGATCCACCTCCTTCCCATTGAACCCTTTCAATGAAATGGAACTCAATCTCAAAAGGAAATATGTAACTTACAGATTTGATGTACAAAGCATTTCTCTGCAATGTTGGAGACTGTTTAGTAATTTCTTCCTGAAGTCGCTAAAAAAAGGACATTTCAAACAACCAAACATCAGATTTAAAAACTATTCCCTACAACACAAAATCACATATCTAATTTTTTAAAACAGTACTATTACTATTCATCAGTGGATTTATTCCAATGAATAACAATTAGAATACACATGATATAGGAGGTTTTAAAAAATACTTTAGTCAACAATTAAAAGGAATCATATTATACTATTAAGAACCCCTCTGAGAGGGTCAAGGATACCACAGGACAACAGCCCACAGAATTAACTAAGCAAGGCTCATAGAGGCTCACAGAGACTAAAGCAACAATCAAAAAGCTTAACATGGGTCTGAGCTATGTCCTCTGCATATGTTTTGGTTGTGTAGCTTGGTGTTCTTGTAAGATGCAAAATAGTGGGAGTGGGGGCGTCTCTGACTCTTTTGCCTACATTGGGACCTTTTTCTTCTTACTGGGTTGCCTTATCTAGCCTTAAACCAGGGGAAGTACCACGGCAACTTGATATGCCATGTTTTGTTGATATTCCTGGGAGGTCTGCCCCTTTTCAGAAGGAAAATAGAGAAGTAAATAGAGGAGAACAAGGGTAGGGGAGTGAGAGTCAAAGTAGGGAATGAGACTGGGGGGTGGGGCTGCAGTTAGGATGTACTATAGAAGAGAAAAATAAATTAATTTTATAAAGGCTCTGAATACAATGTTGCTCTAAGTATACTGTTATCTTATTAAATAATAAAGCCTTCTGTGACCCTGTATCTATGATTTATCAGAATACTCAAACTAGAAATTAAGAGAATGTAGGAAACCCTTGTACTTCATGCATTACATATAAAAGCCTGCCAGCATCAATTAGGTTAAAATTTTAAATCTGAGAAGAATTAAAAAAGAAAACTTGTTAATCTAAGTCAGAAGTTCTCAACTTATACATCATAATGCCTTTCGGGGATGAAAGACCCTTTCACAGGGATTGGACATCATATATCGTGCATATCAAATATTTACATATGATTCATAACAGTAGCAAAATTACAGTTATGAAGAAACAAATGTTATGGTTGGGGGTGAGCACAACATGAGGAATTTTATTTAAGGGTCACAGATTAGGAAAGTTGAGAACCACTGATCTAAGGGATGTGAAAAAAAATCTTACTTCTGGTTGCATTTGTCTCCATTTTCAGAGTGATGCAAAAATGACACAAATTAGTGCATGCTATCAAGTTGTCATCTGGGACTCCCATGTATACCTTTGCTATATTTTTACAAAATTAAGAAAACTGCCTACAGAATCCTTGCCACAAAATTTAATTCTAACTCAATAACATTCATATTTTATTTTGCATGCCCTCTGAATTCAGTAATGAATGAAACCATGTTAATGTTTCATGAGATAAAAGCCCAACTGAAGTATGAAGAATTACACAGGTAATTCTTGGTATACAGAACAGCTGTCTTTATTGATGACTCCATGAGAAATAAATTAGTAAACACTGAGCCATGCTTCTAGGAGAAACACATGGTAAATTCCTGCAAACTTCTGGCCACCTTTACTTCAATCAATGAACAGATAACCCATGGGGTGTTTCCATTTAAAGATATCTTTACCTACAGTGTTGAACCTACATCATAGTACCTAAATCACTCAGTCCATATGCATTTTCTTCTTCATAAGGTACATTACAATATCCTCATACTTAGGAATGCTGCATGCTTAGTGATAAATTCTAAACACAAAAATTACCAATAAAAATTAAGGACCACCTTTGACACAAATAAATTTTAGCCAAGAGGCATATCCACAAATATGGAACACTGAGGCTCAACCATGATTTCCTTACCAACTTAAGCCCTGTGAAAAGATACTTCACTTCCTGGTTAATGAAACAACTTAGTTGAAGTTGATTTTCCTTTCCTTTGGTGACCTCTTCTTCTTCTGATTCTGTACATTTCATGCTTTGTAAATTAAGGAATGGCAACAGGTATCCAATTTGTTAATTAATCTTGAAAAGAATAAATTATTCTAGGGTTATTAATAGTCATTCATTGATTTATTCTAAATATTAGTCTCCCAATATTCACTGTAACATGCTTAAGAATGTTCATTTGCCTAACAACTTTACCAAGAATGAGTATGTGTTTAAGAGAAACAAGACTCTTACAAAATATAAGTTGTAATTATGATTCTTATGTATCTTAATAATCCAAAGATGAACAGAGATATTCTCCAAGTTTCTACCCTTAACCCAAGAAGCAAGTTCCTTGAATTTATGTACATTAATATACCAATTTAACATAACTGAAACTTCTCTGAGATAAATGAGACACACAGATAAACATGTTCTTAAGAAAAAATAATGAATATCCTTAAGATATTTACATTTTTTGTAAATAAGGTATTTGTAATGTTTATTCAATTAAATCATACCACCACAGCTTCTTCAACTGGTTATCACCATCATAATCTACAAATCATGGAAGATACACTCCCTGACCAGTCTTCCTCAGTTTTATTTTACACCATTACCTAGAGGAAATCACCTTTCTAAATTAGAGGTTACATTTATGGACTTGCAGTACCACATCTACATATATAAGTGCATACTGGTCTCTATACTTTCAACCGGTAAAACCTGAGAAGTGCACCATCCATTCTTTGGTCGATTGTTTTTACCTCTTAACATAATGATTTGAGATTTATTCCTGTTGATAAGTTTAGCTCTGGATATTAATTTTAACTACACAGTAGTCTATTGTATATTATAACATAAACTGGAAATGTTGATGAAACATTCACATTGCCTTTAACTCTTTTCTATTACAGTGTAAAAGTCCTTGGTGAATGTTACACAGTTACTAGTATTTCTCTAGAACAAGAGTAGTACTCAATTGTGTAAATGTACCACATTTTCTTTATCCATTACTCTGTGGAGGGTTATCTAGGTTCTTTCCAGTTTCTGGCTATTATAAATAAGGCTGCTATAAACATAGTGAAGCATGTGTCCTTATTACATGTTGGAGCATCTTCTGGGTATATGCCCAGTAGTATAGCTGGTAGTGCTATGTCCAATTTTCTAAGGAAACGCCAAACTGGTTTCCAGAGTGGTTTTACCAGCTTGCAATCCCACCAGCAATGGAGGAGTGTCCCTCTTTCTCCACATCCTCTCCAGTATTTGCTGTCACCTGAGTTTTTGTTCTTGGACATTCTGACTGGTGTGAGATGGAATCTCAGAGCTGTTTTGATTTGCATTTCCCTGATAATTAAGGATGTTGAACGGTCTTCGGTCTTTCTCAGCCATCCCGTATTCCTCAGTTGAGAATTCTGTATCGTTCTGTACCCCATTTTTAATAGGGTTATTTGGTTCTCTGGATTCTAACTTCTGGAGGTCTTTGTATACATTGGAAATTGTCCCTCTACCAAATGTAGGATTGGTAAAGATCTTTTCCCAATCTGCTGATTGCCTTTGTCCTATTGAGTTTCCTTTGCCTTACAGAATCTTTGCAATTTTACAAGGTCCCATTTGTTAATTCTTGATCTTAGAGTATAAGCTATTGGTGTTCTATTCAGGAAATGTTCCCGTGTCCATGTATTCCAGGTTTTTCTCCCATTTTCTCTTCTATTCGACTCAGTGTATCTGGTTTTATGTAGAGGTCCTTGATCCACTTGGACTTGAGCTTTGTAAAGGGAGTTAAGAATGGATCAATTTGCATCCTTCTACATGCAGAATGCCAGTTGATCCAGCACCATTTGCTGAAAATTCTATCTTTTTTCCACTGGATGGTTTTAGCTCATTTGTCAAAGATCAAACAACCATAGGTGTGGGTTCATTTCTGGGTCTTCTATTATGTGCCACTGATCTACCTGCCTATCACTGTACCAATACTATGCAATTTTTATCACTATTGCTCTGTAGTAAAGATTGAGGTCAGGGATTCAGCCAGGTCCTTTTATTGTTGAAAAGTTTTTGCTATCCTGGGTTTTTTGTTTTTGTTTTGTTTTGTTTTTGTTATTCCAGCTAAGTTTGAAATTTGCTCTTTTTTATTTTATAAAATAAGTGTGTTTTATTTGGAAAATAGTATTTTATAAATAATAGTACTTTCCTTTTTTTAATTATATATTTTTATTTTCCATATTTTGTTTACATTCCAAATGATTTCCCCTTTCCCAGTTCCCCCCTCCCCATATGTCCCATAAACCTTGTCTCCTCTCATTCTCCAATCACCTCTCTCCTTTTTCTCTGTCCTGATACTCCCCTCCAATGCTAGATCAAGCCTTTCCAGGATAAGGACCCTCTCCTTACTTCTTCATGGGAGTCATGTTATGCTAATTGTGCCTTGGGTATTCAGAACTTCTGGGCTAATTAATCTCCTGGGCATATATCCAAAGGATTCCCCGGCATGCAATAAAGACACATGCTCCATTATGTTCATAGCAGCCTTATTTATAATAGCCAGAAGCTGGAAAGAACCCAGATGTCCCTCAATGGAAAAATGGATAACAGAAAATGTGGTATATTTACACAATGGAGTACTACTCAGCAATTAAATTTGCTCTAACTCTATTAAGAATTGAGTTGGAATTTTGATGGGGATTGCATTGAATCTGTAGATTGCTTTTGGCAACATGGCCATTTTTACCATATTAACCCGGCTAATCCATTAGCATGGGAGATCTGTCCATCTTCTGAGATCTTCAATTTCTTTCTTCAGAGACTTGGTAGTTCTTAGCAGACAGATCTTTGACTTGCTTGGTTAGAGTCACACGAAAGTATTTTATATTTATGACTATTGTGAAAGGTGTCCTTCCCTAATTTCTTCCTCAGCATCTTTATCCTTTGAGGATAGGAAGGATACTGATTTAATTTTATATACAGCCACTTTGCTGCAGTTGTTTATCAAGTTTAAGAGTTCTCTGGTGAAATTTGGGGGCCACTTAAGTATACTATTATATCATCTCCAAATAGTGATACTTTGACTTCTTCCTTTTCAATTTGTATCCCTTTGACCACCTTTCATTGTCTAATTGCTTTACCTAGGACTTCGAGTACTATATTGAACAGGTAGGGAGAGAGTGGACAGCCTTGTCTAGTGCCTAATTTTAGTGGAATTGCTTCAAGTTTCTCTCCATTTAGTTTGATATAGGCTACTGGTTTGGTGTATATTGCTTGTATTATGTTTAGGTATGGGCGATGAATTCCTGATCCTTCCAAGACTTTTATCATGAAGAGGTGATGGATTTTGTCAAATGCTTTCTCGGCATGTAATGAAATCATCATGTGGTTTGTTTCTTACAGTTTTATATAGTGGATTACATTGATGGGATTTCCATATATTGAACCATCCTGCATCCCTGGGATGAGGCCTACCTGATCATGGTGGATGATTGTTTTCATGTGTTCTTGGATTCAGTTGGCAAGAATTGTATTGAGTATTTTTGCATCGATATTCATAAGGGAAATTGGTCTAAAGTTCTCTTTGTTGGGTCTTTCTGTGGTTTAGGTATCTGAGTAATTGTGGCTTCATAGAATGAATTGGGTAGTGTTCCTTCTCTATTTTGTGGAATAGTTTGAAAAGTACTGGTATTAGCTCTTCTTTGAAGGTCTGATAGAATTCTCCACTAAATCCATCTGATCCTGGGCTTTTTTTGTTTGGGAGAGTGTTAATGGTTGCTTCTATTTCTTTAGTGGTTATGGGATTGTTTAGATCATTTATCTGATCGTGATTTAACCACGGTATCCAGTATTTGTCTAGAAAATTGTCCTTTTCATCTAGATTTTCCACTTTTATTGATGATTTTTTTGGATTTCATCGGTATCTGTTGTTAGATCTCCCTTTTCATTTCTGATTTGCTGATTTGGATACTGTCTCTGTGCCCTCTGGTTAGTATGCCTAAGGGTTTATCTATCTTGTTAGTTTTTTCAAAGAACCTGCTCCTGGTTTGGCTGATTCTCTGTACAGTTCTTTTTATTTCTAATTGTTTGATTTCAGCCCTGAGTTTATTTCCTGCTGTCTACTCTTTTTGGGTGTATCTGCTCCTTTTTTGTTCTAGAGCCTTCACCTGTGCTGTCAAGCTGCTAGTGTGTGCTCTTTCCAGTTTCATTTTGGAGGCACTCAGAGCTATGAATTTTCCTCTTAGCACTGCTTTCATTGTGTCCCATAAGTTTAGGTATGTTGTGCCTTCGTTTTCATTAAATTCTAAAGTCTTTAATTTCTTTATTCCTTGACCAAGTTATCATTGAGCAGAGCATTGTTCAGCTTCCGTGAGTATGTGGGCTTTCTGTTGTTTTTGTTGTTATTGAAGACCAGCCTTAGTCCGTGGTGATCTGATAGGGTACATGGAATTATTTCAATCTTATCTGCTGAGGTTTGTTTTGTGACCAAGAATATGGTCAGTTTTAGAGACGGTACCGTGAGGTGCTGAGAAGGTATATTCTTTTGTTTTAGGATAAAATGTTCTATAGATATCTGTTAAATCCATTTGGTTCATCAATTCTGTTAGTTTCACTGATTCTCTGTTTAGTTTCTGTTTCTCTGATCTGTCCATTGATAAGAGTGGGGTATTGAAGTCTCCCACTATTATTGTATAGGATGTAATGTGTACTTTGAGCTTTAGTAAAATTTCTTTTATGAATGTGGATGCCCTTGTATTTGGAGCATATATGTTCAGAATTGAGAGTTCATCTTGGTAGATTCTTCCTTTGATGTATACTTAGTGTCCTTCCTTATCTTTTTTGATTACTTTAGGTTCAAAGTCGATTTTATTCGGTGTTAGAATAGCTACACCAGCTTGTTTCTTGGGACCATTTCCTTGGAAAATTGTTTTCCAGCCTTTTACTTTAAGGTAGTGTCTGTCTTTGTGCCTAAGGTAAGTTTCCTATATGCAGTAAAATGTTGGATCCTGCTTATGTATGCAGTCTGTTAGTCTATGTCTTTTTATTGGAGAATTGAGTCCACTGATATTGAGATATTAAGTGATTGTTGCTTCCTGTTATTTTTATTGTAATTATGTTTGAGGTATAGTTATGTTTGTGTGGCTCTCTTCTTTTTGGTTTGTTAAAAGATTAATTTCTTGCTTTTCCTAGTGTGTAATTTCCCTCCTTTTGTTGGTGTTTTCCATTCATTATCCCTTCAAAGGGCTGGATTTGTGGAAAGATAGTATATAAATTTGGTTTTGTCATGGAATACCTCGGTTTCTCCATCTACGGTAATTTAGGGTTTTGCTGGATATAGTAGCCTGGGTTGGCATTTGTGTTACCTTAAGAGTCTATATGACATCTCCCCAGGATCTTCTAGATTTCATAGTCTCTGGCAAGAAGTCTGGTTTAATTCTGATAGGTCTGCCTTTATTTGTTATTTGACCTTTTTTCCTTACTGCTTTTAATATTCTATGTTTAGTGCATTTGGTGTTTTAATTATTATGTGGCGGGAGGAATTTCTTTTCTGGTCCAATCTATTTGCAGTTCTGTAGGCTTCCTGTATGTTCATGGGCATCTCTTTCTTTAGGTTAGGGAAGTTTCCTTCTATAATTTTGTTGAAGACATTTACTGGACCTTTATGTTGAAATTCTTCACTCTCTTCTATACCTATAATACTTAGATTTGGTATTCTCATTTTGTCCTGGATTTCCTAGATGTTTTGGGTTACAAGCATTTTGCATTTTCTTTGACTGTTATGTCAATGCTTTCTATGGTATCTTCTGCATCTGAGATTCTCTCTTCTATCTCTTGTATTCTGTTGTTGATGCTTGCATCTATGACTCCTAACTTCTTTCCAAGGTTTTCTATGTCCAGAGTTGTTTCCCGTTGTGATTTCTTTATTGTTTCTACCCCCATTTTTAGATCATGGATGATTTTGTTCAATTCCTTCACCTGTTTGGTTGTGCTTTCCTGTAATTCTTTAAGGACTTCTACCTGTTTACCTGTGTTCTCCTGTATTTCTTTAAGGGAGTTATTTATATCCTTCTCGAAGCCCTCTATCAGCATCATGAGCCTTAACTCCAAATAATGATTTTCCAGTGTATTGGGGTATCCAGGACTTGCTGTTGTGGGAGAATTGGGTTCTGATGGTGCGAGGATGCCTTGACTTCTATTGGTAATATTCCTAAGTTTGCCTTTTGCTATCTGGTTATCTCTGGAGTAGTTAGTCCTGCAGTCTCTAACCGGTACTTGTCCCTCCTGTAGGCCTGCAAGCCTGTCTCAGCACCCCTGCGTGACCAGCTCTCCCTTGGCACAGAGTGTTGTGGCTCAGCCCAGCTCCTGGGTGCAAATGTAGCCCTGAAGGACCTTGTCCCAGCCACTCTGCCACTCCTGTGTTGCCTGCACTTCAGGCTGTATGCTCAGCCGCAGGAAAGAACATGGTGGTCTTACCTCCAACGCCCGGAGTCAAAGCATTCCCTGCAAACCAGTTCTTCCCAAGCAGGATTGGTACACAGAGTGCTGTGGCTCAGCCCAGCTACTGGGTGCAGGTGGAGTCCAGACAGACTCTGTCCCCGCTGCTCTGCCACTCCTGTGTTTCTGTACTCCAGGCTGTACCCACCTGCTCAGTCACCAGAGAGAAAATGGCCAATATACATACATTTATCACTGAAAGCTCAAAAATCACTAAAAATCTGTATCATTAATTTCTAATTCTCACAATTATAAGGTTTCAGGCATAGAAACCTGAGGTCTTCAGTGCCAATCAGCCAACTATGCCTAGTGAAAATTACTTCTTAAAAATTATGAATACCATTTATATAAGTCTTGGTTCAAAAAGGATACGTAGTTTCAAACTCAACACCAAAAAACTGATCAATTAAGCTTTTCTTTTTAGAAGGTGTCACTGCTGATGCAGATGAAGAATCCATCTGCAAAATTAAAAAGAAAATTCTAGTTTTACTTTTTGTAGATTTCAACACAATCCAGTTTGCTAATTCATACTTAGGATTTTTGAATGATTTTAAAATGATGTCAGATTTTGTACTTCACTCTGATTCAAAACCATTACCAAAACATTAAACATGTACACAAACATTAATAGGTTTAATTTAGAAATAGACTAAAATGCAAGTCCTCAAAATCTAAGTACAGGCTGAGCATCTAACCTCTTTTTTTAAGGTTTATTTATATGTATGAGTACTCTATATGCATGTATGCCTACATGACATAAGGCATCAGATTTCATTACTGACGGTTGTGAACCACCATGTGATTTCTGGGAATTGAATTTATTAACTCTGGACTAGTATTTAGTGCTCTTAACTGCTGAGCCATCTCCCCAGTCTGATATCTACCTATTAAGGTAGATTGATTTAAAGTCTTTCAGAGGAAAAAACAAAAAGAAAATTAAAATAAAACACAAAGTTGTTGAGGTTTGGTGTGATGCTATGCAGTGTATTTTATAATGTGTTATTTGGAGAATTGTGTACAGGTTGATATATACTACAACTGACAAATGTTCAAAATTCCAATTGATTTCTGCCTGGAGTTCTGAAGAGGATAATTCTGATATTGCACATTTATTAGAAAGGATGGCTATTGGGCTGGAGAGATGGCTCAGCGGTTAAGAGCACTGACTGCTCTTCCGAAGGTCCTGATGGACATCATGGCATGAAGCCTATTGTGGAGATAGCACACAGTCCCACAGGCCAATCCATTATAGGACTTTGAAAGAAATGCTCATAGAACAGAATGGGGAGATGGTATCTTCCAAAGATGGTTTAAAATGTGCTTTGTTGACTTTATATATTTTTAAAGTCACTGAAACAAAAGCACAACTGCTAAGATACACTGGATTTTAGAAAGAACTACTGAATTAAATCAGCCTATAGAAATCCTAATTCCAAAATGGAAGAAATGAAATATATTATGTTGGGGAAGAGATTTTACATTTGTTCCAACAGGAAAGAAAAGCTCTATCTTCCATCCAAATTATTGAAAATAAGATTTGACTGGGGAAGGCCCCTGAAGATCTTGGCTACAGATAGAAAGAAGGATGCTGGCAAGATCAACAAGACAGGTAATGCTGATCCTGCTACTTGAAAACAGCTGAGACTGGGTAAAACCAAAAAAAAAAAAAAAAAAAAAAAAAAAAAAGTATCTTTGCATAGCCAATAGCTCTAGTTGACTACAAAACCACAAGACTTTTCATACCATTCCTTAAAATGTTATAGATAAAAATTGATATTACAATTATTCAAAGTAACTTTTAAATAAAAGTTGTCTTTTACCAGCTCAAACAGACTAAGAAGGAAATCATCTTTAATTGATCTGTACACCCTACACAATCCATACAAATGTCTTTATGGAACTCTGTATTGCTTATAAGGTTTGTATATTGCAAAATGAAACAGAGGGCAGCCCTGACAGGATTCACCCTCAGGGATGCTGAGATACTGAGACCTGCTGTTTCAACTACCTGCCTAATCCAAACAACTGAATGGAAGCTGTTTCTTCTAAAAACTGAACATTTTCAAAATAGTCTTGGTCCAGCCTTTCAGACTGTTCCAACTGGGACTTTATTTAAGCCTACACTTTCTCAACATACAAAGATTAGAGAACAAAAACTACACTAGCTTTCTTAAAACTAACCATTTTTCTAAATTTCTTGGACCCCTAAAAAAAGAAATCTTCCTTTTTGATAGAAATGTGTATATTTTGATGTAGAATTCAAGTTATATTTTGTTACATTGGTACAGAATTTTGTTCACTGATGCAGGTTTTTCATTGGTATATTATTTTTGTATGTTGATAAAAAATTTACACTTAACTTTGTTACGATATAATATATGTATGTTTCAATTCTTAGATAGGCATTGTACCTATGCACCTCATTTAATGGGACTATACAAGGTTTAGTACCATTCCTTTTAATAGCTGCCATTACAAACTGTTTAGGATACTTAAGTGATGCAATTTAACAATCACTCAAACTCACGGCCTTGTCAGATACTAGTCTAGATTACCACAAAAATATATGCCCTGGGTTGTACACATAATAGGTAGCTGGAGACAGGCAATATCTGCTTGTTCAGATATGTGATGAATAAATAGATGGTATTCAAAACCTCAGAGACTCACAGAATTTGGCTTTAAAGGTGTTTTCTGTTAATTTAAGTTTTTTTGACAATGAGACATGTCAGCTCCTGGCAGCACCACATAAGACCTAGAAGATGAGTATAGAAATGCCTCCATATGGAGTTGCTTCAACTGTGGCAGGCTGGCCACTGGGCAAGGAAATGCTCTTAACTTTATCTATAGACAGAATGCTGCTGCCCACAAAGGAAAAACAGATACAGCGACTGTTGATCAACTGCCAAACTCTGCAAACACAGGATAAAAGCAAGTTCTTCATAATTCCTGCTTCACAAAAGTTCTGTCAGATATTCTGGGCCAGAAGGCTGAAGATAGATGCTCCAATGTTGTAATGAATATTGGGGACTGTCCCGGCAGTCAGCTGTCTCTGTCATTTCTATGATTTTTGGAAGCTGCATCCTTGTGCTTCCTGCATACTCAGGAAGTATTTATTTCCTTCTCAGGCCTTTTGATAATCTTATAGTCATTTAGGATTTAAGATATTCTAGGTCTAAGAAGTTATTTTTAGGATGGTAAGACAAGTCAGGATAAAAACTGATTTAGATACAGAATCTTAAATTCATTGAGATAGAATAAATAATAGAATACTTTCTCAAGAATTGCCAAATATGACCCAGGTGTGGTGGCACACGTCTGTAATCCCAGCACTTGGGAGGCAGAGGCAGGCGGATTTCTGAGTTCGAGGCCAGCCTGGAACAGAGTGAGTTCTAGGACAGCCAGGGCTACACAGAGAAACACTGGGGGGGGGAGGGGGGGGGGAGGGGGGGGAGGAGAAGAATTGCCAAATAAGAACAGACTGGACTTTATATATCTCTTACATAATGACTTTCATAATAATTTCATAATTGTTCCTAGACTGTGTTTATTATTATTATTATTATTATTATTATTATTATTATTATTATTATTATTATTATAAGAGAACGAACCTTTTTATGTAGACAAAAAAAGGGGGGGATTGTTGGTTTGGTCTGTTGCTATGTATTTTAATGCTGAATTCTAGTCTAGTCCAATGAGTGAATTCTCATGTTTACAAGCTTTTATTATGCAAACCTTGTTCCTTGATTTAAAACAACTGGTTACATAAAATTGGCTACAGCCAATACTGCAGGAACTAGAGGTAGGTGGGTATAGAAAAGAGAAGGGAGTGAGGAGAGATCAGGTGGAGAAGGCGAAAGAACAAGAGGAGATGATGAAGCCACCATGGGGGAAAGATGGACCATGAGCACATGGCCAGAAGAAACAGCAAGTATCTGGGGTACACTGCTGGGGAGGCAGCCAAGTCAGCTTAGAAAAAAGTAGATTAGGGGTGACCCCCAATAACTGTAAAAACCAAATAAAATAACCACAGTCTGAGTCTTGTTTATTTGTAAACTAGTCGGGGATCAGCTGAAATCGGCTGTACTACACAAAGTGGCATAATGAAAATCCCTCATCACAAATACACTTCACTTACCTCTCTAGCAGAATCATCCTCTATGGCTTCTAGTTTCTGTTGCAGGACTCTCATCATTTGTATCCAGCATTCATTAGCATCCTGTAATGTAAAATGAGACAGGGTTTAAATCTATAAAACTATTTCAAACTATTGTTTCCTTAGGGAAGGAAGATATTTTCTTCTTTAAAATTATTCAAGCAGATCTGGGTATGATGATGCACACCTACAATCCTACACTTGGGAAGAAGAGGTAGGACTGCCACAAAATCAAGACTGTCTGATCTACATATAATCTCAGGCCAGTTGGGGATACACAGCAAAACCCTGGCTCAAAACAAACACCACTGTTACCTGGACACAGCAGTGCACATCTTACTCTCAGCACTCAGAAGGCACAAGGCAGGAAGGTGGCCATCAGTTGAAACCAAACAAAGTTACATACATCTAAGTTGGAGACCAGCAAGACTCTATCTCAACAGGTAAAGTAAACCACCTGCTGCCAAACATAATAACCTGAGTTTGATCCTTGAAATCCACATGATAGAAAGGGAAAACTGATCCCTGACCCCAGAACACTGTCCTTTAACCTCCATATATATACAGTGCTACACATATCCCAAGCCCACACATATATACACATTTCACACAAAATGAATAGAAATGTAATTCCAATTTTTCCAAAAATTTTAAACATTAATCTGTGTGTTCCTGAGTGTATGGAGCCACAAAAACCTTAGATTCCTGGAACTGGAGTTGAGAGCCACCTGATTTGAGTACTGAGAACCAAACCTGGATCCTCTGAAGAGCAGACAGCACTCTCCACCACTGGGCCATACCTTCAGTCCCTTAACTGTTATTCAGTAATCCACAAAAACGTAACTACTTTAATCAAACTGGTATACGATTTTTCAAAAAGTAAAAAATTTCAGAAGATCTGTCTACAGATTTTGTGTTCCTAATTGCACTACACTATTGCAGATATTTTAAACTATTAGTGAATAGAAAAGGTCCTGGTAGTGAATACACACACTTAGGAACACAAATTTACATGTAAGGGCTGGAGCCAGAGAAAGGATGGAAGCTGAAAATGTGGGGAAGGAGCTACCATCACATAAATGACAATCAGGGACAAGACCAAAACGCTACAAAGAGAGGGTTTTCATAATTTAAGCAAGAGAGAGGAACCAGAGGCTGAAGAAAGATAAGCAAGACAGAAAATAAGTGATTAAAAAAAAGAGGCATCAAAGGGATTTAGAAGGAGGCAGGAAATCACTCATAGTGGTTATCTTATTGGTACCAAACAAGACCCAATTTCTAATTATAACTTTTTGCTTCATGTATGTACACATGCGTATGATACATATGTGAGTGCCAGAGGAGAGCACAACAGTATGTTTTCCTGGAGCTGTAGTTAAGAGTAGTTGTGTGCTAGGCAGTGGTGGTGCACGCCTGTAATCCCAGCACTCTGGGAGGCAGAGGCAGGTGGATTTCTGAGTTGAGGCCAGCCTGGTCTACAGAGTGAGAGTTCCAGGACAGCCAGGGTTACACAGAGAAACCCTGTCTCGAAAAAAAAACCAAAACCAATCTCCCCCCCCCCCCCAAAAAAACAAGAGTAGTTGTGAGCTACCCAATGAGTGCTAGGAACGGAGCGTGGGTCTTATGGAAGAGCAACAAATGCTCACAAATTTAAAAAAGGGGGGGGGGGCTCGGGCATCTCCAACCCCAAATCTCACTTATTTTTAATTTATCTATTTAGGGATGGAGGAGTAGAAATAAAACCCAGAGCTTCATTTATGCTAAAGAAGTGCCTAATCATTTAGCTGTGCCCCTCCTATTTGAATGTTTAAAAAGACACTTGGGCCTGTGACAAAATATACAGGGAATAAAAACAACATCATGATGACCAGCTAAGATTAGACACTCTAGACAAGAGATACTAATATGAACAAGAGCATACTGATACCCGCGTCTCCAAATATACTCCAATTATACTCAGTAGTGCAGAAAATCTTGGATTACAGAGACAATTAAGTAGGGAAAATCCTTGCTGTCTAAGCCTAAGGACCTGAGTTTATGTGCCCAGAACCCATATCAAAGTCAGACCTATAGCTTGAGCATTTGTAATCCCAGTGCTACCAGTAGAGAGAATCCTCAAAAGCCTGTATGCCAGCTAGCCTAGAGTACACAGTGGAAAAACAAGAGTGGATGTATTAAGTTGGAAAGCAAGGACCAACACCAGAGGTTGTTCTCTGACCATCACATACATACTGTAACATGTGTGCACTCACATTTTACACATAAATACTCAAAGATAATGTGAATTTTTACAAGATGAGACACCTGTCCCTTTTACCTGCTGAAGATACTGCCCTTGTTCGCCCTTCTCTGCAAACTGTGGAAAAGCCATGTGCAGAAACTGCAGCAGAATAATAGGTGGGATACTAGAAGAAGTTTTATCCATGGAATCAAATAAATCTCTAAGAGCTTAAAAAGAAAACATACATGGGTTAAGAAAGACAGTAACGCATTGAATACATGGTTGTTTTGTAGTAAAGAAAATGTTCTAAGACTATACAACACTATGAATACTGATGAACACACTTGAAATGGGTGACTTGTATGTTACTTACATTTCAATAAAACTTCTGAGGAAAAATAGTACAGATATAAAACCTTATCTAATCCAATTAATTATGAGATGACTCATTTTTAGTCAGGCATGGTGGTATGCACCCATAATCCTCCATTTTCTTAAGAGGCTGTGGCAATAAGGTCTTGAATTTAAGACCAACTTGAACTACATGGTGACATCCTGTCTCAATAATAAAACAACCTGGGGCTATTAATTTATTACAATATCAGGGGGCTGGAGAGATGGCTCATTGGTAAGAGCACTGACTGCTCTTCCAGAGGACCCAAATTTAATCCTTAGCACCCACATGGCAGCTCACAACTGTCCATAACTGTAGTTCCAGAGGATCTAAAACCCTCACACCAATGCATATTAAAATTAAATAAATTATTACAATGTCAGATTTTTCTCACATAGTAAAGAAGCACATGATTTCTAACCTTTAAAGAATACCAAATGGCTGAGTAATAGGAAGCACCCTTAACTTGCATGAGCCCGTAGGTTCAATTCTTAGCACCACAAAAATAGTAATTTAGATTTATTTTTATACTTATTACTTCCTTATTAACACCAAGTTTTGTTTTATAGCAATCACATCAATATTACTAAGTCTTATTTCTATTGCCCTCTAAATGTTATTCCCAGAGATTTATTAGAACCTGCAAACAAAATTACAACACAAAAAATTCAAAGGTGGGGACTGGGGAGATGACCCAGTCAATAAAGTAGATACCCTGAAAGCATGGGAGCCTGAATTCAACTCCCAGAACCACATAAAAGCTAGAGACAGTGGTACACACTTGTTATTGCAAGACTAGGGAGGTGGTAATAGGCGCATCCCTGGGTTTGAGGACCACACATTTGCCTAAGTTCCAGGCTAATAAAAGGCCTTGTCTCAAACAAAAATAAAGATGGCTCCTGAAGAGTAACACCTGAGTTCGAGTCCTGGCTCGACACACACAAATGCACAACACACAAAAATATACCTGCAACAACACATTAATGGACACTATACAAAGAAAAAAATACAAAGCATTATTTTACTTTCTTTTTTTCAAGACAGGGTTTCTCTTGTAGCCCTGTCTGTCCTGGAACTCTCTGTGTAGACCAGGCTGGCCTCGAACTCAGAGATCCATCTGCCTGTTCTTCTCAAAGCCTGGAACTAACCATGTATACCACCACAACCTGGCTATTTTACTTCTTTTAAGGGCAAGAAGTGTCTGTTGATATTCCAGGTTAGCCTTGGCCTTGTAATCTTCCTGCCTCAGTCTCCTAAGTATTGGGATTATAAGCATGCCTGGCTCCACTTCATTAGTTTATTTTTCAAGAAAAAAAATATACCACTGGTTTATAATCTGAATACAGTCCAAGCTACTTAATGAAAAGGCAAAGATACTCCAATATGAATAAAGTGACATACAATAAAAAGAAAGAAAGAAATTTGTTGCTATTTGTTTGACCATTTGTTTTGAGACAGGGTCTCTTTATGTAGCCCTAGCTATACTCAGGCTCACAGAGATCTACCTGCCTCTGACTCCTAAAGACTTGTAGCACCACTACCACCACCACCATCTTTATTTATATATAGCTATTAAATAAAAAAGGTACTATGGCTTTACCTGAAAAGATGGTTTAAGAGGTAAAGGGGCCTGTTGCCTAGTCTAAAAAAAATGGTAGTTCAATTCCCCCAGAACCCACACAATCCATGGAGAGAATCAACTCAGTAAAGTCCCTCTGACCTCTACATGCACACACATATAAAATAACTTTTACTAAATATTACAGCCCCTCAGTATACATACTGACCTGCAGTAATATACTGTGCTGAAGCCATTTCCCCTGAAGCTCTCAAGGCACCTGCATACCTAGGAAAATTAAATATAACATAATTGAATTCATCCTGAAATTAAAATGAGAAGAAATTAGTTAAAAGAACTTATTAGGATACCCTTGAATTCAAATTTCTCAAAGTATTTTTTCCCTTTTGGTCTCAAAATGGACCTTAAATGGCTCCAATGTATATAAAAAATAAAAATAAATTACAAGTTTAAAAGCCACACACTTAGATTCTGCACTAATTTCCTCTATAATACTGCTTAGAGCAAAAGCCATATATCTACTTTCAGCATTAACTTGTCTAACATAAATTAAGTCATTGCCAGCTTAAGATCCTAGTAGAGTTTCTACTTACACTTCCAACTTTATGAAACTCAGTTAATTTACAACAGCACAGAACATGAAGCATCCAAAGGGGGGGGGGGGGATCCCAACCATGGTCATTTCTCACCCATGACCTCACTGTAAAGAATCTCAATCTCCATTCATGACAAAGTCACTATGGTAAAACATGATTTTCCTAACATATCCACAAGAGTAACTAATATAAGAGACCAACCAGAGCCGGGCAGTGGTGCAAGCCTTTAATCCCAGCACTTGGGAGGCAGAAGCAGGTGGATTTCTGAGTTCAAGGCCAGCCTGGTCTACAGAGTGAGTTCCAGGACAGCCAGGGCTATACAGAGAAAAACCTGTTGGGGGGGGGGGGGGGGGAGACAACCAGAACTACAAGTATGATCAACCTTTATGAACAACTTTAGGTTGAGTAAAAGCTAAACCAAAAAAGAAAGCCTACATGACCTATTTGCATTCCAGGACTGCAAAGTAACATGAAAGCCTAAGACATAAGACACTGGAGGTATCTGGAGGGAATGAGGATTATTAACCGTAGAAAAAGCAAGAACTTCTGGATATGAAATGTTCTAGTCTGACAGGAAACTAGATTACTATGGAGAGCCTTATTGGGGTGCCATGACACCTGGCAGGAACTTGACATCGACCAATGTAAAGTTCCTCTCCCAGCATTTGAGTGGGAACTCCTAGGTGGAGGGCTCAGATCAAGGTGAAGCCCATTGTTCTTCAAGGACCTGCAGTTTCCTGAGAAACACTAGCCACCTGCAGAGCAACTAAACTGGTTCTGAGAAGCTTCCAGCATTTGGGGGAAGGGTTTCCCCTGCTTATATATTTGGTTCTTCATTAAACTTTGAGACCTTGAATAGCAGGTGTTATTATCTTGGTCTCCCATCACTTTTTGCCACCTTCTCATACATCCCCAGCTTCCCTTCCAGGTAACCCGTTCCATGTAACTTTGGGCAGTTACAGATTACAGAGCATTCACATCTCTAAAAACCAATCAAATCCAAGAAGGAAAAAAAAAATCAAATCAAACATGATTGGCATATATCGCTATAGACATAAAATATGTCTCAATTTAAAAACATAAAAATAATTTGCTTACATAAATTGGATGAAAAAGGGTATTAAACTGACACCAACTCAAGGGCTCTGCTTTCCTATCATCGCTTCTAACTTTCAAAACTATAGTGATAAAACTTTTTTTTTTAAACTAATAGGACCAAATGGAGGCAGGGGACAGGGAACATCTTTAAGAATATTGCAGATTCTTAAAAGAAATCAGTGAAAGACCAATGTACAAAACGGAGTAAAGCACTATTTGAAAAGGTAATAATGAATAAGTACTGAACCAGTTAGTGACAGACTAACCAGATTGTGGTACAATGAAGTCTGTCCCAAACAATAACACCTAATTTTTTTTGAAGTAAAATCCAGATAAAAACACAGAAAATTTGAAAAGCTGATCTAAACATTTTGGGCTGGAGAGCTGGCTCAGCAGTTTAGAGGTCCTCTTGCAAAGGACCCAGGTTAAATTTCCAGCACCCACATGATAGCTCAAAACCATCTCTAATTCCAGTTCCAGTCCCTGGAATCCCAGGGATATGCTATGCCTTTTACTGGCCTCCTAGGAAATCAGGAACACCTGTGATGCAAATATACTCACAAGGCAAAACACTCAATACACATAAAACACTACTTTAAAAACTGTATCTGAAAAGTTCTAATTTAGTCAAACTAAAAGTGCCTAATTGATCACCATAGATTCAAAAAATAAGCTTAGATTCTAAGAAAATTTTTTTAGAAAACTAATGGAAAATATAAAAACTACTAACAGAAAAGAATACCAACTACTCTCAGGCCAGAAAATCATAAGAAACCTTAGAGAAGTAACTATTAACCACTGAAGAAACTTAATTTTGACCTAGAATATTTGCACCAATAAACCCATGTTTTAAAGAATTACAGAAAGCTTACTATTCTTTGTATCAGGCCATGTTATTAAACAAGAATAACAATAAAAAAGTACTAAAGAGGGCTAGAGAGCTGACTGAATAGTTAAGAGCATTGTCTATACTTCCAGAAGGCCTAAGTTCAATCCCCAGCAACTACATGGTGGCTCACAAATATCTATGGTAGATCTAATGCTCTCTTCTGGTGTGCAGGTGTACAGGCAAATAGAACATTCATACATAAATCTTTCTAAAGAAAAGAAAAAGCACTAAAGAATAAAATAACCAGCCGGGCGGTGGTGGCGCATGCCTGTAATCCCAGCACTCTGGGAGGTAGAGGCAGGTGGATTTCTGAGTTCGAGGGCAGCATGGTCTACAGAGTGAGTTCCAGGACAGCCAGGGCTACACAGAGAAACTCTGTCTCGGAAAAACCAAATCCAAAAAAACAAAAAAACAAAACAAAACAAACAAACAAAAAAAGAATAAAATAACCACATGTATCAAGAACTGAGTAATTCTGCCAGGCAATGGTGGCACAAGCCTTTAATCCTAGCACTTGGGAGGCAGAGACAGAAATATTTCTGAGTTTGAGGCCAGCCTGGTCTACAGAGTGAGTTCCAGGACAGCCAGGACTACACAGAGAAACCCTGTCTCGAAAAACAAAACAAACAAACAAACAAACAAAAAAAAAAAACTGAGCAATTTTAATGTATGTATTCTCCTTAAAATCTTTCAATAAAGGCTCCCAATTGCCATTATATAAATTATAAATTATTATTATTATCATCATCATTATTATTATCATCATTATTATTATCATCATTATTATTATTAGCATGTGCAAGTGCCACAACTAAGGACAACTATCACGAATCAGTTCTCTCCCGTCCCACCATAGGAACCTGATACTGAACTTAAGGCATGCAGCAAGCATCTTTATCAACTGGTACCGGTGGGTCCCCTATGGCATTTTTTAAGGATTCATTAATTTGTTGTGCATTAAGTATTTTGTCTCCATATATGTATGTACACCACATGCATATGTGTCTGGTGCCTATAGAAAGCAGAAGAATGTCAGATCCTCTGGAACTAGTTACAGAGAGACATGTTGCCATGCTATGAGTTGCCATGAGGGTGCTTGGAAATAAATTCAGATCTTCTATAAGAGCAGTTATGTGCTCTTAATTATTTAGCCATCTAAGCCCTGATTTTTAACTTAACACTCATTGAGAAGAGATTTACAGACTAATTCATAGGTTCTCAAAGCATATGACTTTTATTCACTTGTATGATGGTATATAAAAACAAAGTTTCCATTCTTTAAAACTACCATTCAACTAGCATAGTTAAATGTACAGGTTAAGAGAAGAAAATTAAAAGTCCAGATATAAATTACTGTTAACAAAGCTCCTAAGACAACTGAATGAAGAACTACAATTAACTGCAAACACTGGCAAGTACTGCTGGAAGAACTACATTATCTATATGAAAAAAAGATGGAATAAGATATAGACATCCTACTATACCTACAAACTAACTAATGGGTCACATGCATCAAGAAAAATTCCTCTTCCCTATAAAGGAAATGTGGCCAAGCATTGTAGATCACATCTTTAATCCCAGTAGAGGTTGGGGTAGATAGATTTCTATAAATTCAACACCAGCCAGGTCTACATAGTGAGTTCCAGGAAAGCCAGAGACCCTGTCTCAAACAAAAAGCATAGTGTGTGATGTTATATTACAGAGTTAATTTCTAACATGACACCAAAAAGTATGAAATAAAATAAGAAAATTAAACTACATTAAAAAAATTTTTTTAAATTTACTCCATGTGTGCTTATGTGTTGCAGTGCACATGTAAGGATTAAAGGACTTTCAGGAGTTCATCCTCTCCACTTTGTTGAGGCCGGTCTTAGAGCATAATATAGCTAGCTAGCTTATAAGCTTCCAAGTTAGTGATTTGCCTGTCTTTCTGCTTCCCATTTAGCCACAGAAAGTGCTGCATGCCACTATATCTTGCAAATTACATAGGTTCCAGGGACCATACTCAGGTCAACCATATTCACCCACTGGGCCATCTCCCAGCTCCTACATTAAAAATAACTTTTAATGTGCTGTATACATACTAGTCACAAAAGTAAACAACTCAGAATATAGGGAAAGTACTTGCAAATTAGTCGATACGTCAATTTAGAATATTTTTAAAACCATAACTGAATTTCTTTAAAGGGGCAAATAATTCAAAAACAGACCAAGGATTTAAAGACATTTTCTAAACATGTACAAATGTCCAATAGGCAACTGAAAAGATGCTCATCATCATCAGACATTAGAAACATAAGCAAGTATCAATCAGTCACACCACTTCACACCTGCAGAGGATGGCTGCAATCTAAGTCAAACTGTAACAAGTACTGAACAAAGATGGAGAAATTAGAACCCTCTTCCACTACCAGTAAAATGTAAAATACTGCAGCCTCTTTAGAAGAAATTTTATGAGTTTCTCAAAATCTTAGTTATCCAATGACTAAGCAATCCACTCCTCTGTACATAAACAAGAGAAATAAAAGCAAACTGTCTCAACTTTTGTACGTTAATGCATGCAGTAGTTTGACTTAGAAATGTGTTTGAACACAGGCATGCATTTGGAAACAGTCCCCAGTTCATGGGGCTATTTAGGGGAAATTATAGAACTTGCTGGAGTAAGTATGTCATTTGGAGTGACTTTAAGAGTTGTACCACTTCCTGTTTTCTATCTCTGCTTCCTGTTCCTGCAGCCATGCCTCTTTACTGCCATACCTTTCCCATGATTAAAAACATTATGAGTCTGGAACTGTATGTAAGCCAAAATATACCTGTTGGTACCCTGCATGCCTCATAGCCAGCAGGTAAGCAAGATGAAGAATAAGGTGACGTGGTCAGCACCACTTTAGCAAGTGCTGGGCCAAAACTTCTAGAGTGTGACCTTAGGGTTTATTTTTCTTCCATATTTAAGCACAGTAAAACTTTGGAAAAAGTTTTCCACGTGCAATTATCACAACAAAGCTTTAGGCATTGCTTTATCAAAACTCCCCTAGCAAAGTAGCAAAATACCTGTGACCTTTACAATAAGAATGAGTTGTATTGGGGCTGGAGAGATGGCTCAGTGGGTAAGAGCACTGACTGTTCTTCCAAAAGGTCATGAGTTCAAATCCTAGCACCCACATGGTGGCTCGCAACCATCCAAAAAGAGAAAAGACATCTGATGCTTTCTTCTGGTGTCTGAAGACAGTTACAGTGTACTCACATATAATAAATAAATAAATCTTAAAAAAAAAAAGATTTATAAAAAAAAAAGAATGAGTTGTATTGACTAATAAATAGTACTTAGGGGAAGGACATAAGAAGGATTTGTAATAAACATAAGGACAGAGACTATTGACGGAGGATACAAAGCACTGAGAAACTAAGCTCAGGATAAGGACTAAACAATGCTCAGGATATGGGATCAATTCAAGAAGGCTGGCTCCATAGAACAGCAAAAAGATCACAAGATTAGACAACATCCACTCCAGTCTTCCTAGTAACCAGGCATCAGTGATTTTCTTCCTTTGAAGAAAATAGGCCCTAGTGTTCAACAAATCTGGTTCTTCCAATGCTTTCTTCTCCTACATAAATCCTTTCTTTTTTTAAGCTGCTAACTTAGTCATGGTATTTTATCACAGCATTAGGAAATTAACACAATGTCCATACCAGCACTATTCATGACAAAGAGTGAACACAATCCAAATGCCTATCAACAGAATGATTAAGTAAAATTTTAAATGTGTATACCTAGAAATAGTAACAGAGTAATACATGTTCTTCATGAATAAACCTTTGAAACTATTATGGAGAAAGAATAAAACCAACTGGAAGACCACAAATGGGCAAATGTTTAAAACAGAAAGTAAATGAACTGCTGAAGATAGGTGGAAAAAATAAAAGTGATTACAGTGAGCACACCCTTTCTTTTGACATCACATGTAGATCAGGTAGATCAGAAACACTAAGTTATGCACTACCATGCCTGGTCACATTTCCTTTCTTAGAAGAGAGGAGAGTTTCAAAACTTAGTGTGGTAACAGTTGTACAATTCTGTGAATAAAAACTATGAGTGCATTAAGAGTGGCCTGGTATAGAAATGAGTGTCTCAAAGAAGTTTCCATGAAGGACAGCCATACCATTCATCCAAGAGTGAACCACCTTTGCCCAGTTTTTTTGTTTTGTTTGGGGGTGGGGGGTTGTTTGGTTGCTGGCCTCAAACTCACAGAGATTCACCTGACTCTGCCTGGAATTAAAGGTGTGCAGCCGCTACTGCCTAGCTTTAAACAAAATCTTTTCAGTCTTACCTTTTAAGGGCATCTTTGAGTTCAGGCACAGAGCGAATACATTGAACTGTAGCATTCATGTAACAAGTGTTACCAAGGTTTGTCAATCCACATGGCAATTCCATCTGATAAAAGGGGATGGAGTAAGATAAACACATTTATAAAATGATATCACAAGCTTTAATTAAGTTCACCCTCTGAGTCAGGAATCATTTAGCTCTATTAACTAATACTCTAGCTTCACACTAAAACACAGTCTCATTTCCCCCAACAGAAAAATTTTACTTGCATCATGTTGGCAAGAATTCTGTCGTAATTATTGTCTAGAAAATAAGAGGATAAGCCTATCAATTCACCTGGCAAAGAAACAGATAACAAAACAGGTAGAAAGACTTAAAAACAAGAACACAAAAACAAACATACAAATGAGCTGGGCTTGGTAGTGCATGCCTGCAATCTCAATAGTCAGAAGAAAGGAGTATCACCAATTCAATATTGTCTAGGTAACACAGTGAGTCTCAGTCTCAAAAGATTCCCCCCCCCTCACTTCCAAAAAAAATGTATATAATAGATGTTTATTTGCTTTAATTTGACATGTCTTGGCCATTTTGTATATTGATTTTACATTTACTTTGGAATAGAGGCAAGGCAAACTTGGTGGGAAAGCACTTGCTTTAGCATGCCCTTATTTTGATCCTCAGAACCATTTAAAAAAAAATGACAATAAACTGTATTTAACATGGAAGTTTTTAAGAATTTAAATATCCTATCATTTAAACTTCCCTTTAATCTTTTCTTATAAGTAGTAAATATCTCAATTGAATATTCCCTATATATACTTACTATATATCAATTTATATCTGTATATTTATGTGTCTATTTTATAACACTTTCATCTGTAAAATAATTTGTTTCGGGGGGGTTGTGTTTTAAGATTTATTTATTTTATGTATATGAGTACACTGTAGCTGTCTTCAGACACCAGAAGAGGTCATCGGATCCCATTACAGACGGTTGTGAGCCACCAGGTAGTTGCTGGGAATTAAACTCAGGACCTCTGGTAGAGCAGTCAATGCTCTCAACCACTGAGTCATCGCTCCAGCCCAAATAAAGTTTTTTAATATCTCATAGCTTTGAAGTATAAAAGCATAAGCCCTGAATTAGAAATTTCCTACATAATGCTAAATGTAAATTAAAATCACTAAAATTACTTCTAGATTAAGAAAAGCAACAATAAAAGTATACAATATCCTCCTGAGTTTTGATGACCTGACTATAGGACAAATTTAAGCTAGTTTCAAAAATATTAAAATTCTACTTTTTATATTACTAACATTGCTACATCAATGTTAATAATTAGAACCTTTAGATACTACTTTCTGGAAGACATCTTAATAACTGTCCTTCAAAAAGTAGTGACCCAACATAAAATCTGGTACATCTTACAGCAGTTGCTAACTGTTCTTCTGTCATGTCTTCTACGAAGACAGTTTTAGCAGAGGGTTCTTCTGGAAGAGCATCTGCTGACCCCATCATTAGTACAGTCATTCCCTGTTACAAAAGAAATAAATTCATGAAAATACTTAAAAGCTGACAATGTTATGCTCAATAAAGGAAATCTCAAAAGCACTCATACTACAGCATGACTCTACTAGCTGAAAAAAGGGAAAATCTACACAAAACAGATGCTTGGCAACCTAGCCCTCATAGTAGTTGAAGGAAGTGACTGTGTTTCTTTAGAAAGGTAAGTAGTATCTCTAAGCTGGGCACCATACCTTAATCCCAGCACCTGAGAGGTCACAACACTGAGTTCTAGTCCAATCTGACCATAGCAAGTTCCAGGACATCTATGGTAATATAGTGAGATCCTGCCTCAAACAACAACAAACCAATGACTGATTCAACTTAAGGCCCAAACTCCATGACAGGGAACCCACACCTGACATGCTTGGATGGCCAAAACCAGAGGCTGAATTGCCCAGAAACCTAGGATAGAACCAAACTCAAATGACCAAAAAAAAAAAAAAAAAAAAAGAAAGAAAGAAAGAAAAAGGAAAAAAGAAAAAGAAAAAAAAGAAAAAGTAAAGGTCAGTGAAATGATTACTAATGATATATTCTGCTATATATATGGTGCCTAGACCAACTGTCATCAGAGAGGCTTCCTCCAGCAACTGATGCAGAGTTGCACAGATACATACAAAGACCCACAGTCAAACATTAGGCAAAACTCAGAATACCCCGTAAAAAAAGGTGGAGAAAGGATTATAAGAGCCAGAGGAGTCAGGGACACCACAAGAATATAGCCCACAGAATCAACTAAGCAGGGCTTATTGGGCTTACAGGGGCTACAGAGACTGAGGCGACTATCAAGAAGTTTGAATGGGTCTGAGATAAGTCCTTTGCACATATATTATGGCTGTGTAGCTTGGTGTTCTTGTGGGACTCCCAACAGTGGGAGTGGGGGTGTCTCAGATTCTTTTGCCTGCTCTTGGGACCCTTTTCCTCTTACTAGGTTACCTCACCTAGCCTAGTATGTGGTTAGTGTTATGCTGTTTTGGTTGATATTCCTAAGGTCTGCTCTTTTCTGAAGGGAAACAGAGAAGGAGTGGATCTGGGGAAGAGGGGAGGCGGGGGAAAGAGCTGAAAGGAGTAGAGGGGAAACTGTGGTCAGGATTAAACAACAAAACCACTCCCCCCTCCTCCACACACCTATCCTAGAACTTGAGAGATAGAAGGATCTGCAAATCCATGGGCATAAGACATCTTTACAAGTCATCCTATAGGACTGGGGAAACATTAACTCAATAGTACTTGCCATGCAAGCAAGGATATGAGTTCCAATAGACACAACTCATAAAACATGACATGCTAGCATACATCTCTAATGCCAGTGCTCCTAGGCAAGAAAGGAACCACATACAGGAAAATCCCCAGAAGAGCAGGGGCCAACTCTCCTGGCTTACACAGCAGCAAAGAGAACTCTATTTCAAACACAGTGGAAGACAAGGACTGATGCTCAATGTTCTCTCTCCCTCCCTTAAAAATATCCTCACTGAAAACTAATGTAAGAAAAAAAGTTACAAATCTCTTAAGGAAATTAAAAATAATCACACAGAAGGAAAATCTCGGTCCAAAAGAACTCACTGGTAAATTAGTTCATATATGTAAAGAACATCTACTCTTTAACATAAATTATTTCATATATATAAAGAACATCTAATCTTTAACTCATCAAGAAAGAAGAAATACTTCTCCAATTCTCTTAACGAGCATTCTATTGTCAGCATAATTCTGACAATAAAATTTAAAATGTAATAAAAATATAGACTAACCAGGTGTGGTGGCACAGGCCTCTAATCCCAGCACCAGAAGGCAAAGGCAAAATCAGTTCAAGGTCATCCATCCTCCACTACAGAGTTCAAGGCCAACCAGAGTCGCAATATAAGTAACTAAATCAATATAGGAATGAAGGCTAATAAGTCTCACGATCATACATGCAAACATCCTAATTAGAACCCGGGCTGGAGAGATAGCTCAATGGTTAAGAGCACTGAGTGCTCTTCCAGAAGTCCTAAGTTCAATTCCCAGCAACCACATGGTGGTTTACAACCATCTGTAATGAGATCCGATGCACTCTTTTGGTGTGTCTGAAAACAGCGACAGTGTACTCATATACATTAAGTAAATAAATCTTTTTTAAAATTTTTAAAAAATAAAAAAAATAGAACCCAGTGATTAAGGAGTGAAATGTTTCTTAAACAGTCACAGTACTCTTGATACTGTCTATGAACCTTATGATTCTATGAACCCTAAGATTCTTTCAGAATCATAAACTCACAAATACTATCACAAATAAATCTCATCTCTGAATACACCTGATACTCTGTATTATAATGAAAAGGCCATAAACTGTTACATTCCACTGAGTGATGCTAGTTCTCAAGGTAATCAGTCTTGAAAATGTTGAGTAAGAAATTGGGCTAGGTACTTTTCCAAATTTTTTATTTATTTATGATTTTTAAGTGTGTGTGTGTGTGTGTGTGTACACAACACTAATGGCCAGAGGACAATTTGCCGAGGTCAGTTTTCTCCTTCTACCATATGGGTTCCAGGGACTGAACTCAGGTCCCCCAGGCTTAGCTGCAAGCACCCTTACCCACAAAGTCAATTGCCAACTCACTTTGTAATTACTTTTACATGAATGAATAATACTTTTAAATAACTCAGTTTTAACATCTCAATATGATAAATATCAATGGATAAAGCCCAGATACAAGATCCCCTTGCATTTTTTTTCTTTGACATGGAATCTTATTATATAGCCCTGGCTGACCTGGACCTCCCAGAGATCAACCTATTTCTGCCTCCAGAGTGCTGGGATTAAAGCAATGTATACCATACCCACCAGATACACACTTTTCATTTTTTGAAGCTGAAGCAAGACTGCCTGATCCCAGGAGTTCAAAACTAGCCTAGGCAACATACAGAAATATCAGGTGGTAGGGGTTGAGAATCAATGAGAGCACACTTGGCGTGCACCTCCTCAGTGTTAAAGAGCTTGCCTAGCATGCACTAGACCCGAAGTTCCATCCCCAGTACCAAGGACAGAGGATGGGTGATAGGTAACAATGAAACTGAAAAAAATAAATCAGATGATCATTTTAACAAGAAACAGAAAAAGGACTTAACAACACTTAATAGTCGTTGATAATTTTAACTGTAGTGATACGAGATAAAATCTCCATTCTTTCTATTTTCTATTCAGTAGTATACTAGAAATTCTATCAAGAATTCAAGGAAAAAAACAAAACAGAAGTTATGTGTTTTAGCAATTATATCTCAATAAAAGTCACAGTAACTAAAAGGGGAGGAACAAACTTATTATTTGAAGATACTATTCCTCCTGTATATGCAAAGACAATCTCCAAAAACGTTACTGGAATAAGTGAATTACAATCACAAAATAAGAATAAAAATAGAAAAAAAATCAATTATATTTTTATATCCTAGCCATAAACATTGAGAAATAATTTTTAAAAATATTGCTCCTGCTGCAACAGAACACTAAATTCTGAGACTCTAATAAAAGCCAGGCAAGGTCTCTATACTGAAACACAACTCTGTTGTACCAAATTAAAGATCTAAACAAAACAGGAAGCATACCATACTCTAAGATGTAGAAGATATAGTACTCAAAGTAGGTTCATCCTCTCCAAATTGGTCTAAACACCTATGTATTTTCAAACAAATTTAACATGTGGAAACTGACTTCTTCTAAAATCATAATTGAATACAAAAATATTTTTGAAAAGAGAAAATATAGATAACTCACAGTACATTGTTTCATACATATTTGTCTTTGTTATCAAGACCACATACCAATATAACTAATCAGCTAGATCAATGAGACAAGAGCTCATAGACCTGCAATTTATTTTCAAGAAAGACTAAAATAATCAGTTAGAAGAGGAGGAAGAGGAGGAAGGAGGAAGAGAAGGAGGAAAAAGGAAGAGGAGGAGGAAGGAGAAGGAGGAGAAGGAGGAGAAGGAGGAGAAGGAGGGAGAAGGAGGAAGAAGGAGGAGGAGGGGGAATAAGAGAAGGAGAAGGAAGGAGAGGAGGAGGGAGAAGCGGGGAAGAAGAGGAGGAGGAGGAGGAAGGAGGAAGAGGAAGAAGAGGAGGAGGAGGAAGAAGAGGAGGAGGAAGAAGAAAAATTATAAATAACTGTTGCTGAACTGGAAATACACATTTTATAAGGGACCTTGAGATTTATTTTGGTAAGATAACTGGCTCACTTCACTGTAATGAGTGTTCTTAATACTTACATTTTTCATTTTGATGTTTCCCCAGTCATCATCCTATTTCAAAGACAAACAAAAATGTTTAACCATCTCTACACAATTTTAAATTTGAAGCTATCTCAAAATAAAATTTACATGCCTGCCCCAAAACTAGAAATTCAGTCCAAACCTGCTTGACTTGAACATCTCATTTTTATGCCCTTTAACTTATACCTCTTTGATGCGCTGTTCCCTTAGTTTTAAAATATAAATATACAATTCAAATTTAATGAAAAATCATAAAATCTGGTATAGAAGATATATGCAGTAAATGTTAATTATTATTAGTCAGTTTTGTTTGGTTAGTATTTTCTACATTATTCCAAAGTATCCCATTAGAACACAGCCCAGCACAAACTAGTTATCCAAGTCCCTGAAGGCCAAAGGTTCATAGAATTTGAAAAGGAAACAAGTTTTCATTAACATCTGTATCTATACCCAACCATTAGGGCAGGCAGTCTTTATCCTTAAAGTTAACTACTGTTCTTCAGAATGTCACATCAAGCAGGACAAAAAATATTTTTCAGCTATCCTTATATGGTATTATGAACAATACAAAAACAAAAGCAAAAAAAAAACCCTCTTAGTTCTTATGGCCCTCCATCAAGGACTACTAAGCTTGAACTCTTACTATAGAGTTTGTATGATCATTCCAAAGGAGAAAATGGGTTTTCTCCTTTTAAATAAACATTTTTCCTTCCAGCTGTAGATAAGAATTAGATAAGCAATTACTCTCTATTTTTTCTTTCTATTTTTAAAAATTTTATGTGCAGTAGTGGTTTTGCCTTCAGATATATGCCTATGTGAGGATTCCCTGGAATTACAGATCAGGGTTAGGTAAGCTGCCAGGTGGGTGCTGAAAATTGAACCCAGGACATCTGGAAAAACAGTCAGTGTTCTTAACCACTGAGCATCTCTCCAGCCCCTAACAGCAATTACTATTATAAGAAAAAAACTCTTCTTTAAAATATAGACTGTGAGAAAAGGTAAAAATAATGTATAAAATAGGTCCCATTATGAACCTTTGGCCTTCAGGGACTTGGATAACTAGAACCAGAGCTTTTGATGAAGATGTTAACCTAAATTTCAACATTCAAATACTTATCCACAAAAGTACATTCTATGGCGTTAAAAAAAAAATTATTCCTACTGTTGAATTTTTATTATCCTATAGTTCATGTGTGTGGGTGTTTTGCATGCCCTGGGAAACCGGAAGGGGCTTAAATTATAGACAGTAGTGGGTCTTCAGGCAGGTGCTGGGACTCCAACCTGAATCCTCTGTTAAGTGAAACAAGTGCTAACTACTGAACCATCTCTCTAACCCCTGGTTGTATACTTATAACAGATAAACTTTTCTATCCCTGTATATAAAATTACTAAAGATATACCAATCCACTTTATACTAGCCCAAACAAAAATAAAATTAACATCTTCATATCAAAAAATTCAAGCATTACAGATGATGTTACAGACTATAACATGCTATAGTCATGACCACTGGAGGCATCTACTGAATAAAATTTTAATGACACTTTGTAATGCTGTATTTTGAAACAGACATGATGCTCCTCACCTACACAGCATCACTATAACAGTTTAAATGGGAGGCAGAAGCAGGCAGATTTGAGAGCCAGCCTGATCTACCAAGAAGATTCAGACCAGTCAGGGCTACATCATGAGACCATCCCTCCAATAACCACAGTCTCTAACATTCATTCTGTTAAGCAACATTTATGACATTTTACATCAGTTTTACCTTCAGGGTTCCTCCTTTCACCATAACTTTTTGTCTGGCTGGCTGCACTCCAGTCAATGCAAAAAGCTGGGCCTTGAACACCATTGGAGGTTCATCAGTATTCAATTCTACACCTTCAAATTTCTCCTTTCCCCATTTTACTGTAACTATAAACAAAAACATAATTATTTTTCACTTACATACTTTTCAAATTTATAGACCTCAAATTTAGAAATTCATTAGGACACACCTTTGTAAGGTGAAAAATATGCCAGGTCCTACCACCTGGGAGGCAGAGGTAAGCTACTTCTGTGAGTTTTTTTTTTTTTTTTTTGGGGGGGGGGGGGGATGTGGTTTTTTTTCAAGACAGGTTTTGTATACTTGAGTACCTCTTGCTTGGGAAACAACCTTTTACTTCTCTCATGCCCCCCCCCCCACACACACACACAGGGTTTCTCTGTATAGTCCTGGCTGTCCTGGAAGTCACTCTGTAGACCAGGCTGGCCTTCCAGGCTGGAAGAACTCAGCAATCTGCCTGCCTCTGCCTCCCAAGTGCTGGGATTAAAGGTGTGCACCACCACTACCCGACTCCTTTTGTGAGTTCTAAGCCAGCCAAGACAACACAGAGAGACCCTGTCTCAATTTTGCCCCTACCCACCAAAGTCAAAATATGTCCTTTGTTATTTCATTGCCAATGAGTAATATACATGCAATGGTTCCAAAACAAACTTTACTAGAACTAACTCAGTTCCCATTATCTAAATACAAGTGTGTTCAAAGTACAGCTCAGTGGTACAGCATCTGCCTAATTCCCAGTGCTGCAGGATAAGAGGGGAGGGAAGGCAGGACAAAAGGAAAAGGAAGGGAAGAGGAAGGAAGAGCAGTGGAGACTGACTTGAGAAGTGACCAACCAACTAATGTCATAAACTTAGTTAATAAATATTCAAGAATTCTACATCATCCTCCAACAATCTCTGTAAACTAAGGTAAACACACAGAATTATTTCCCACCTGGCCTTCGTGATGTGGTTAGCCTTAAAGCAGTGGTTCTCAACCTTCCTAATGCTTTCTAATTCCAGCATTAGGAACTTTAATATATTCCTCATGTTGTGGTGACTCCCAATCATTAAATTATTTCCATTGCTACCTTATAACTGTAATTTTGCTACTGTGTTTTCGAAGGTCTTAGGTAGCCCCTAGTAAAGGGTCAAGACCACAGGTTAAAAACCATTGGTTTAAAGCAATACATACTGTTGGAACACAAGAGAATTTATGAAGAAATAAAAGAGCATTGAGAACAGGGTAAGGAATTAAATAATTCATGTTGGATATATGGATACACACATATAACCCTAGCACTCAGGAGTCAGGAGGCAGAGGGAGATGAATCCCTGTGAGTTCATTGCCAGCCTTTCCAGAGTTGCAGGCCAACAAGATATACTTGAGACCTTCTCTCAATTTAAAGAGAGAGAGAGAGAGAGAGAGAGAGAGAGAGAGAGAGAGAGAGAGATTGAGATTGTAACAATTCTTGGGCATATGAGATGGTTCAATAGATAAGCTCACAAGCCTGATCACCAGAATTCAATCCCCAGATCTCATAGTGGAAAGACAGAACCACCCCCCCCCCCCCGAAAGTTGTCTTCTGACCTCCACACACATCCGTGCACCACACCATTTTTTGAAAAAGTATTACAATTCTAAACTATAAGAAGGCATGAGAGAGGTGGGCGGTGGTGGCGCACGCCTTTAATCCGAGGACTTGGGAGGCAGAGGCAGGCGGATTTCGGAGTTCCAGGACAGCCTGGTCTACAGAGTGAGTTCCAGGATAGCCAGGGCTACACAGAGAAACCCTATCTCGGGAAAAAAAAAAAACAAAAAAAACAAATCCAAAAAAACAAACAAAAAAAAAAAAAAACTTCACCCAATAGCTAACTTTTGAAATATATAAATAATAAAACAAGAACATACATTGAAAACTGTGTCTTTCTAAAAAGTGGGAATTTCAAAACAAAGTTCTAACTACTAGAATCAAAATTTTAATTCTTAACCTGGATTCCACATCTCAATGCTATCAACAGTTCACTGAGTGTATTAAAGACTGATTTAGTGAATCTACATAAGCCACATGGTAAAAAAAGGAAACCAATTCCTCTGATCACCAAACACATTCTGTATGTAAATATCCATTCATATACAATAAATAGTGATTTAATATCAACCAAGTTATCCATCTTTAGTGAGTAATATAGAATAATAAAGAGAGAGGACATGGTAGTTACAATGTTTATCATAAAAACTAAAGGCTTAGACAGTAACAATCTTCTATTTTTCTAAGACAGGGTCTCACTATGTAGCCCTACATAGTGGCCTTGAACTCATAGGAGGACTCTGCCTTCGAACTGCTGGGATTAATGGCATGCACCACCACAAACAGCCAAGCAAAGATTTTGAGTAAGGAAAAATTTCTATTTGTTGTTCTGTTTGGTCTTGCTTTTTGGAACAGGGTCTCCCTCTGTAGCCTACACTGTACCAAAATTTATGATCCTTCTGTCTCAGTGTTTCCAATGTTGAGATTAGAGATATGGGCCACCATAACGCAACTAGGAAAGATTTCTTTTTTTTTTTTTTTTTTTTTTTTTTTTTTTAGTTTTTTTTTGGATTTGGTTTTTTGGAGACAGGGTTTCTCTGTATAGCCCTGACTGTCCTGGAACTCACTCTGTAGACCAGGCTGGCCTCGAACTAAGAAATCCTAAGAAATCCGCCTGCCTCTGCCTCCCAGAGTGCTGGGATTACAGGCGTGAGCCACCACCGCCCGCTAGGAAAGATTTCTTAAAGGAAGTATTAACTTTTGAATTATCATTGCTAACCTTGAGTTGAATCTCAAAACACAGTTATCAATCAGTGAATAGAAGTATTCCTAAAACAGACAAGAAAAACATGAGTTTTAGCATGAGTTCTGAGATAGCAGTAATCCCCAGAGTAAATTAGACAGTAGAAAAGTAAACTGGAAGCTAGTTAATAAGGGCCAAGTCAGAAAGGTAGCATATGGCCAGGCAGTAGTGCATACCTTTACTCCCAGCACTGGGAAGGCAGAGGCAGATGGATCTCTGAGTCTGAGGCTAGTCCTAGAAAGAGTTCCAGGACAGCCAAGGCTACAACAGGGAAACCCTATCTCAAAAAACAAACAAAAAAGTAGCATATGGCATGCTAAAACA